>NC_092424.1:42873850-43033017 GCF_036169615.1 Heliangelus exortis
AGAAATGCAGAAAAATTGGGAGTTCATGCTGAGCTGACGGTGAGCAAATTGCATGCTCCAAATCTAAAGGGTTAGATCTTCCCCAAAGCTATTTTGATCCTTTCTAACACATCTAACAGAATCATCCCAGGCATATTAGCTCAGAGCATTAAAGGTATACTGCATCACCTCACATTTTAAAACATAGCATAGCTTATTTTAAAAATTAAATGGAGTGTGTTTTATACTTGCTTAGTATGTTGCATACTCAGCATTACCCCAGTGCTTTGGAAAACAGGGGATCATGTACTCTGGCTGTAGAGGTGTTACTTGTTCAGCAGTTTGCAATGAAAGGTCTTGCTAGAAAAAGTTAAGAAAAGACTTCTATACTCTAAAATTATCAGTTTGTTAACACTATTAATAATACTTTATATATTACATAGCATGGTACTTTTCATCTTCAAAGCACTTTGCAGATATTAATTAATCCTCACAATCTGCCCGTGGGGTAAGCAAATGCTGTCACTCCCAGCAGTTGAGTCACAGGGTTAACTGACTTGCCCAAGTCTAGAGGATAGGAATCAGCCTCCACACATTCTGCTCTTATGCTTAAAATACTTAAACACAGAGTTTCCCCTTCTCTTACATGGGATGGCGGATGTGCACTGCTTTCATAGATGAGATATTTTCCTATAGCGCGGGCTTGAACAGATAACTGCAACTTCAGCTGCTTGAACAAGGATGCAGTTTTCTCTCTTCCCGCATATTCCTTCACTGATGCAAGACATGGACAATTATCATCTGATCACTAAAGGACTAGGCTCATGAAAAAGATCCTAGCTGATTTCTAAAACTACTTCCCATACACTGCTTTGCAGTGGACAATCAAGCATGTGTTCACAAAGGTGAGCAGAGTCACAACGTAAAGAAAAAAGAAACTTCTTTAAGGATTTAGCAGGTCACAATCACTTGAGACATAATTAAAATTGTTTCACTGGATGCAGCCTGCACTTTCTGTGGACTGATTAGTAGCCTAATCCTTGTTTGTTCGGCTTTTTTTGCTTGTGGGTTTGGGTTTGTTCAGTTTGTTTTCAAACAACTTGCACTACTTCAAATGCTAACACACTGACGGAGGTTTAGGGGAAAGGACAGGCCCATGATGTGGTTTTATTTGTCTGTGCTTCTTTGAGTTGGTAAATCACACTGCACTGCTTTATTGAGTGTCCCTTTAGGAGTATATTGGAAAAAATTCTATCTGCCACAATTAATACAGTGCCTAGTGCATCACAAGACACAACCCCGGCGCTGAAATTCAGCATTCTCAGGGAGTCCTTTGGTCCCACACTGGATGCCAGAAAGGATAGTAGCTGTGACATGTGATATAGCTGCTGATAAATGACGGTGATAATGCAGAACAAAAAGGCTAATGAGTTCTCTCCAACACCACAGTACTTTCATGAAATGAATGTGATGATGACCCTTTTTGCTACTTTTTTTTTTTGGCTAGTGAGTTACTTATACCTTTACCTGAATGCTAGTTTTATCTTCTCTCTACAATGCTATGGAAAGACAGCCAAAATTAATGTCAGCGTCTCCCTTCACTTTTAAACTATAAAAGAGCCTTGGAAGGTAGAGTAAACCAAAGAGGCCAGTAACTAATTATAACTCATTGTACTGGACTTTGACGAATAATGAATAGAAGCTGTTCCCTGTGTGCTTACCAGAGTGCTTTGCAGAGACAGTGGTGCCTTTGTGGGAGAGGGAGATCCCTTCACTGGACCAGAGAGAGAAGAAATGGAATTGTTAATGTATGTAAGAGGCAGGAGGATTTCTATGCTACTATTTCATTGCGAGGCAGAAGGTAGCAGAGCCAATCATGAAAAGCGTAAAGGTGTGAAGGCACAAAGATGGAGAGTTGATTAAAAGCACCATGGGGAGCGTGAGCGAACAATGCAATGGTAATGATGGAATTATGCCTGAGCGGAACCCAATAGTCTACAGTGTCCTGAAGACTTGGTGCTGAGGATTAAACATTGTGAGAAGCAGAGACAAGCCCTCATCCAGCCTGTCGGCACTCAGAGATATGCTGATTGATGGGATGGGTTATGCTACAAGACCAGGTGAGGTCTGTTGAGGAAAGACCAAACTCAACATAAGCACCTCTGCACCCCAGTGAGATTTGGCAGCTGAATCCTACCCAGCCAGGGTCCAGGGTGGAGGAGCAGTGGTGGCAAGAAAGATGTGAGTCATGGCTGTCACACCTGGGGAAGCAGGTGAGGGCTCATCTGGGGAAGGGGGAGCATGAAGGAAGAAAAGGTAAGAGATGAGAGGAAGGGCCCTGAGGGTGCTCGGTAAGGCTACAGGTACCACCTGTCAGGGAGGGAGGAGAGCAGAGATTCAGAGGCTCACAGCAGTCAGGGAGAGATGAGCAGCATCATCACTGATGGCTGTGTAGGGCAGTGAAGCAGGGGCTGGGAGGCACAGGCAGGAGCCAAGGGAGCACAGATCAGAGCTTGCTGTGAAGGCACTGAGAGAAAGGCCTGGAGCAGCCTGGAGGGAGGCAAGAGGGGAGTAGAGCAACCAGCAAGATCAATGTGGGACTGGCTCTGGCTGGGGCAGCTGTGGCTTAGGGCTGCCAGCACTCACCGCTGCTTGCTGAGCTTGCCCAGTGCTTGCAGCCACTTCCACCTCAAGCATGTTATTATCGAAAGTACAACAGAAGCTGTCTTAATAGGAATAATTCTTTGAGCATTCTTACAAACACAGCTTTAATTTCCTTCTCCTTTATTATATCAGCCCTGCAGGAAGGGATCTGGGGGTTCTGGTTGGTGGCAAGCTGAACATGAGCCAGCAGTGTGCTCTGGCAGCCGGGAGGGCCAACCGAGTCCTGGGGTGCATCAATCCCAGCACTGCCAGCCGGTCCCAGAGTGAAGTGATTGTCCCGCTTCACTCTGCACTGGTGAGGCCCCACCTTGAGTACTCTGGGCAATTTTGGGTGCCACGGTACAAAAAAGGACATAGAGCTACTGGAGAGTGTCCTGAGGAGGGCTACAAAGTGTTTAGAGGGAAAGTGTATGAGGAGTGGCTAAAGGCGCTTGGGCTGTTCAGCCTGGAGGGAAGGAGACTGAGGGGAGACCTCATCCCAGCTTACTGCTTCCTCACTTGGGAAGGAGGAGGAGCAGGAGCTGACCTCTTCTCTCTGGCAACAGACGATATGGGCCTGAAGGAATGCTAGAAAGATGTGCTGGGGAAGTTTAGGTTAGATGTCAGGAAAAAGTTTTTCACCCAGACAGTGCTTGAGGAATGGATCAGGCTCCCCAGGGAACTGGTCACAGCACTGAGCCTGCTTGACTTCAAGAAGCATTTGGATGATGCTCTCAGGCACATGGTGTGATTCTGGGGGTGCCCTACACAGGGACAGGAGTTGGACTTGATGATCCTGATGGGTCCCTTCCAACTCAGCAGATACTATGAGTATTTTAGGGATTCTTTTTGATGGTATGAGGCATGTATCTCTATGTACATATATATATCCCAAATGCTCCTAAGCTTACAGCATCAGGACTACTATTCTTACCTATTTTAGTGATTAGTGACCTCAGGAGGAAGTCCTGGAGCCATTTTGCCTGCCCCAAGTTGGTCATACAGTGTTGCCACAAGGATAATTGCAATGGATGGATGGACGGATGGACGAGTAACTGGATAGCACCTGTCAGGATAGACAGTGCTGAGGTCTATACACAAGAGATAAAAACCCTAACTGTGCCATAACACTGAGCAAACCAGAGATTTTTCTCTCCCATGACATTAGCCACATTACCCCAGAGCCAACTGTAAAGGCAGCGCTGCCCACGTGAGGAATGCAAGGGGACAGTTTGACCTCAGGCCTCACCTGAAAGGTGATACTCCCACACCATGGTGCCAAAGCCAGACCTTTAACAAATACAGCGAGGCCATACCTGGCCTTCTGGCATGAACTCGCAATGAAATGACAGAAAGCTAAACATTTGCAAAATCAAATATTTGCCAAGTGGTGAAACAGGCCCCTGCAGCCAGAGAGAAGCTGTTCCTAGGTGGCCTCAGTCAGTTCAGAACCTGCATGCAGCTGGGACCAATGTGGTAGCCTCAGTTAAGAGATTTTCAGATTTCTAGAGTCCACTTGTGTTCCCAGCAGTCAGACCAGCTGGGTAAGAGAGCAAATTTTAGTCATTCAGAGCCTTATCTCCAGTAATAAAATACTTAAAAGGAAAAGATAAAATATTCACAAATACCAAATACACAGATTCTTTCCAATTGGTCTCAATGAAGATGACTTAAACATGGACAGTTGATATACCCCTTATCTTACCTTCCTCCAGTCAGGTATGTATCTCTACAACAGATTCAAGCCTGAGCATGAACTAATAAAATACTGAGCAAGAATTGAGCTCAGTATCATAAAGTGAGAATCTGGTGTTTGGCTGCATCCTTGCTCTTTCCTAGGAGTAGCATGTAAAAAGCCTGAAGGAAAGTATAAAGCTCAGAACTGGGCTTGAGCATGTGTTCTTGGATGGTCCCATACACCAGATATTTTTTTTCACTCTTGAAAACAGCATGCATGAGAAATTGGAAAGTGAGATCTAGACATGGCACAAATATTAAAGGTAAATACAACATTCCAGTACAGACCCTTCACTGAAACAAGCCCTAGAGCAAAGCTGTCTCTTCCTGTTGATGACAATGCAAAGGACTTCAGCATAATAGTATTTACTCAGTTAAATGAGAGCTGTAATGCACTTCAGCCTTAGTAACAAAACTTGAACTATTTAAGTGTACCATTTTCAAACCTGAGCATTTATTTGCATGTGGCTGTCGACTTCTGTGGGAGTCACTGCTGCAACCAATGCACTCCCTTGAAAGCCTTCTCAACACATGAAAGGCTGTGTTACATCTCATGGAAAATTATATCCTTTTGTGCAAGGAAGAGAAGACTTAATTTAGGTATAAATAGAAGTAAAAATATATTTCAACTCTGCAGGTTTCAACTTTTCAGAGTCCAACTAGCCCTGGAAGCACATGGACAATTTGATCTGGTTTCTTGTCTAGTCAAAAACTGTACCTCCAAGACATCCCAAGCAAATTTCATGGAACTGACAGTTTATCATTATCAGGACGCAGAAGTTGAGCATCAGGACCACTTGGCCATTGCTCAACTCAGCTGCCTTATGCAAGTCACTTCATCACCTTTTACCTCACTTTCCTTAAGTAAACTGGAAATAAATATATTCATCCTCTTAGAGAACACTGAATGAGAATTAAATATTATTATCGGGTATGCACATACAAAATGGGTGATGGTAATGTGGTAAGTAACATGTCTAGTGCAAAACATTTTTTTGCATGTGAGGGTGCTGGGAAGTTTTAATAAGCACCTTGACTTTTGTCTTCATACCAGGGGGAATCACCCACCTGCTTAAAAAGTCTTTTGCTATTTATTTTAAAAAATATACGACTGGGCCTTTCAGCCTAGTCTTCTTAAGCTTTTCAACACGAAAACGGAGCATGCACTTCTTGTTAAGCTCACATGCTCACATTTGTTCCAACCTCAAATTAATCTTTCCCAGTATGAAGTGCTTTGTTTTTTGTTTTGCTGCAGTTTTGTGGGGTTTTTTTAGATATGATTTGGTAATCTTCTTTCTAATAAAGACTACACAACTCTCTTAATCTTTGCCCACATATGGAAGGCACTTGAAAAAAGCTTTGTGTTTATAGATCCAGCAACTTTGGAACCAGACAGAAATTCATAAACAGCAGGATAATCATGCTTTCTCCATTGACAAGGAGTGAAGGAGTTAATTATCTGCTTCTTTTCACTAATTCTCTTGCAGAGCTTGGTTGTGCATATTAAATGTCCAAGTTACTGGATTCAAAGAAAAACTTGATCTCAATTTGGCTACATATTAAACGTGCCATTCCCTGTTGTCCTACCTAGCACTGTTAATTGCATACATTTAGCCCTCTATTGGAGAATAATTTAGCTTCAAACTGAAAAGAAAGAGCCCTGGCCTTGGTTATTTTGGCATACAAGTCTCCAGTATGACTCTGTTTTCTAAGCAGACATTAATGATTCTAAAACTAATATTCGTTGTTTGAAGAGGCATAGCGGCCTTGGCATTTACTTAACCTTTTGTCTCATGCATGAGACTGAGTCAGCCTAAATCCTTTTCTTAATTAATATCTATTCTTTTTTTTTTTTTTTTTTTTTTTTTTTTTTTCCCAACATTATTTATTAAACAATTTGCATGCAACAATTAGAGTTGAGAGATTAGAAAAAAAACACTGTGTGAGTAAGCTCAGTGAGTACAACAATCATGAAACTGGTCCTCCATCTCAAACAAAGCTCTGAGCATGAATGGGATGGGAATAGGGAGTAAAGTCAGGCAAAAAAAATTGAAAACCAACTCCCACTATTCACCTGTTAGCTCTAACATTAAGCTATTCTGTACTAAAAAATAATCATTCTTTAGGAAAAGAGATAACATCCAACTGTAAAAGCATAAAAACCAAGGACTTGATACCTCTAAATGTCGGTGATGATAGGTATGGTTGTGAATAAAATGTACTCACCCATTTGCTTATTGCTGTGGAAGAAAGAAATTACTGTTTCAGATTTCTGCTGTGTTTCACAGGACAGTGGGACAGCACTGTCTGCTCCATATGACCTGTCTCAACTAGAGCTCACCTGCTCCTCCAGAGTGCTTGTTTCCAGACATTTCTTTCCGCTTCTGTGATCACAACTACTTTGCACGTGCACAGACATGTGCAACGAAAGGATCCTTATGAATGTTCAGATCAATGTGTAAAGTGGCAGGGACAACCTTGGCAATGAAAAGCAAAGCACTCTGGGGTTGCATATGATATTAATGAAGAACTAGATTTCAGGTGGCTTGCATAGAAGTACAGACAGAAGTAGGGACTCCAGCATCTTGCCTCACCTATTCTTCCAGTCAGTAGCTATGTGTAATCACAGACACTTTACTCAGTGGGCTGACTGTCTGCACAAGAAGTGACCAAATCAGCTTTTGTATCTCACCAGGGTTGGTTGACAAACAAAACCTACATGGTAAACTACAATGCTCTCCAGTCTTTGAAGTCATAAGCAACAACGATGTGATTATATGAGCCATAGTTTGCACCTATTGGAAGACTCACAGGAATAAGATTCATTCTAGGCATTGGCATCAGAGTCATCCTAAGTCTTGCACTAGCCAATGATCCTTGACCTCAAATGCTCCTAGGATCTCCTTTCTAAAAGGCTTCAGGAGATCTTTAGGCACCACACAAAGCTCCTGACCTACATCTTTCACATGAACCTACAGACACTGAAACCTCCTACCTGTATGAGAAGGTCCTAAGGGTCATACATGACTTTCTTCTTTGCAGAAGTGAAGACATGGTAAAGAAAGAAATGGTACTAGAAACCTTCCTGAGAGGTGAATTGGACCGCTGCCACTCCTCAGAGCCGATGCTTCAAAAAAAACCCAGTCCAGTTTCAGGCATTCAGAAGTGTCTTTTTCCTCAGAACTACCTCAACATTGTTGCACTACTTTAAATACTACTTCATGCAGATAGTTCAGCAGGTAATTTCGGGGAATGAACTTAGCAGGTTTTAAAATCCAAATGCATGTCTATAAACCCAACATATTAATAAGTTAACAGTTTTCAATAAGACATCAACATTTGCATGCATCTTCCTACTTGTTATGTGCAGTTCTACATTTTTTAATGTTTCTTGGATGCTAGCCAGAGAGTCTGAGTCCCTAGTTAGTTCATCTATTACTTTCTTGCCACAATAGATCTGGGTCTTGGCCAAGTACTGGACTCATACTGCATACAAATACATGGAATACTCTCCCTTATCTCTTGATAGTCTTCACTTCCCAGAGAAGGGGAAAACATATAATAAGTTAAGATAAATAAGTAAATACATAAAAATCCACCACTAACTGTAGTATAAGTATTCTTAGCATCTTTTAACACTATGTGTAATCAAAAGATTGCCTTATGTATTTATACAGCCTCAGTCTCCCAAGAGTCTAATTCATGACTATTCACCTGAACAGGAGAGGAAGATCTCTTCTTTAAACCCCTCCCAGAGCTCCTCAGGCTTTCCACAAGAGTGAGCAAGATTACATGACCTGAAATAAAACAGAGGAGGAAGAGGCTTCAGTACCATTCTTACTTTTTCAGTATTTCTTAGCTTATGGACTATGAAAGGGTTTAAAGAAGCTATGAAGGGTTAGAAGCATCCTCTGTTTTACATTTGACCTTGAAAATTTTTATCTGTTACTCAGGGCCTCTGGTGTCGTCATGGGAAGACAGATGAACACAGAAGAGATGCCTTTTGAAAGAGTTTTGAAAACACCGTCCAGGGCAGTTCTGATGACAGGGCAATGAATGTTGCCTTTTATTGTGGGTTTAAGGTAGCAAATTAGCACTCAAATTAACAAAGAACAAAAAAAAAAAAAAAAAAAAAAATGATGGAAAGAATGATGCCATGATCCTGGCTGTGTTTTTGTAGCAGCTTTAGTCTGCCAGAATTCTGAGCTGCCCTTGAAGGGGCTGTTCCTGCCTGCTTGCCTGTCCAGCCTTGATGGGATCATTTTTGCCCACTCAAAGATGTGCATTTGATCAGAGAACTAAGAGGCTAAAACATCATCTGACCCTAAAAATGCCCCTTGATGATGCTGAGCACACGGAAACACAACACTCCTCAAAGCAAGGGCGGGCAGGCTTGAGGAGGTAAGGATGGGATGGGAAGGGTGAACCATGTCCTTGGGTAACAGCCCTGTTCATGCTGACCACGCAACCACCATGAAACCTGAGCCAAGGACATGCAGAACAAAGCCAAGAGCAGCAGGGGAGGCATCTCAGCTTCACCTGGGCTGCAGCTAAAATCACATCCCAGTCCACACAGAATTTTTTGCTGTCACTGTAGCACTAATCACAGTAGTACACTGGATTGACTTGTAAAAATTTGCTAATAATACCAAGGTAGCTGACAAGTTAATAGAACATGATTCCTCTACCTTCTGCTTGAGCTGTGCGTGTATTTTTTCTGCTTAATTTGCCCAAACAAAGCATCAGTGCCTTAATTTCAGTTATTTCAGAAATTAGATCCTCTTGAAGAATGAAAGGATGCTGTGTTTGAGAGGGGTAGCTTTTTTATGAAGACACGTAATTAATGGAAGCCATTAAAGATACTTGTAAAAATGATTCAGATTTTTATATATGATGACTAACTAACCTATTATTGCTCTTCTTGGTCAGAGATTAATGAGAATTTCTTAAAGGATAAAAAATTATTTAACAAGCTGCAGGATATGTATGGGCTTGGAATACACTCTGATAGTGTGAATAATAAAAAATGTGGCTGTTTATTTCCTTGACTAATGATCCAAAGCTAAATTCAAAGATAGTAAGATGTCAAAACATCCCAGCCCCAAAATAAAAAATAAAATATGAAAAAAAAACCCCAAACTACACCAAAACCCAAGGCAGTGGATGTTTTTTTATATGAATCTAAACATTCACTTTGGCAAAAAAACCCTGCTGTTAAGAAATTCAGGTTCCCATGTTCTCTAGCTCAAGGTATTATAGGAGCACATAAGCATGATCTTTGATATGACTGAAAAGCACCAAAGCCTTTAAAGAAGGAGTTCAAATCAGGTGATGCTAAATATTCACCAGCTTCTTGGGAGGGGGGAGAGAGACTGGAAGGCAGAGAGAATAAACCACTTTGCTGGTTGCTAGAGCTTCCCACAAGGAAATTTTCTTTACAAAGCAGTGACAACAATGAGTTTGGGCAAAGATTACTGTGCAAGGAAAACTGTCTTCTAAGACCACAAGTAACAGAGTCACTTGATGATTCCCTTGATGGTGGCACACATGGACAGCTTTCATTTTTCCAGGTTTTCTTTCAGATGATAAGTGACCTCAGAATGTTTTGAATCTTGTCCCCACTGGGTTGAAAAGCATTTGCAAAGAGGGAGTAGAGCATCTCTAGGCTGACTTTGGCACTAAGGGAAGAGAGTAGATAACACTTCAGGAGAGAAGGAAACAGAAGACAAACCAGTTTCTCAGGCAGCTGAAAACAGAGTTTGTTTCTTTTCATGACTGATTTGCCAAATATTTTCTGCAGTAACTGTTCTGACCAACAAACTGCAGTAATTCGTGTGCCCAGGCAAAACAGTAATGATTCCCTGTTTCTAGCTGAAACAAATAAACTTACTCTAGCTCCTCCCCAAAATGGATAAAACGGATCCCAACAAAGCCAAATAGTAGCACTGAGCCTTCTGCATCTTGACACCAAATTATTTTAATATCTACTTTGTCTTCCTCCTCTCAGGGTTCATTGTTTTATTCCTTCACTTTTTGAAGACACACAAAGAACTCAATAAACTTTTCTCTGTGTACCTGGCTGCAGCCACATCACTGAAGGGGGTTATTTCACATTTTAAAGGACCTGAAGTGTATGACAACATGGCACTGCAGTCAAGAATCTCACTGGGGAACAGAATAAGAAGATTTATTTTATTTTTAATATTTGAAAGATTTCAAAAAGCATTCAACTGGATTTCTCACTAAGAGGATGAGTGAAGAGAATCCTTTGTAACTAAGCTGTGAGGCCCAAGTCTTTTATCCATTGTTACACAGTTTTTCCCCAGGGCAGAGTTAGGAAGGCCTTGCAAGCCCCAGAAGCTTAAAAAGGCAAGTACACTGGGTGGGCTTTTCTGCCATTGCCTAAGCTCCTCCTGAGGTAGGAGCCATCAGAGTGGAGCAGCTCCCATGCTCCATTTCAGCCACCAACAGAGAATACTTGGGAAGATCCTAGCAGCAGTTTTGCTCTTATGGAGGGGAATCCTGATCCACCTGCCTGGAAATAAGCACACGCACGTACACACAAACTTGGTACCAAGCTACTCGTATGTCTCCATCCTTACTAAACCAGAAACAAAACCAATCCACAGAAGATTAGCAGTAAATTGGCACTTGGATTAATCACTGTGGGTTTGACTTTGCCAAACTTCCTTTTCCTGTCAGCTTTTTCAAAATATTATACATGACTAGTTTAGCCAAAGATATGTTATCTCTTTCAGGCTAGATTGTGCAAAAGGAGACAACTACTGGAACTGCACTTTTTACATTTTTATGTGAAATCCCTACAACCTTGATAAAAATGAATTGGTGGGATTTGATCAAATGGGCTTTATATTCCCTAATCTTGGTTCACAGCACTGATCGATTCACCCACCTTTCCCACAGATGTCTGGTTCTGCTGAAAGTGAGAACTTGCTTGAGTGATTCCCGAGTGCCAGTAATGTCAGTAGGAGCTCAGGACCTGTGGAGAATACCCAGGACATGTTCCTATTCCCCCACCTCCTCAAAATCTTAGTCTAGGATTTGGCCAACCTAATTCACTACAAAGCCATAAATATGCAAGATTTCTACCTGTGAAATTTGCTTGGCAGCATTTCATAGCACTTTTGGTCTCTGTGAGATTTTCACTGTTAATTGAGCCTCAGGGGTGCAGAAAGTAGGAGCAGCAAAAAAGTTGACTACTTATGTTCATTTGTGCCTCAATCAGCGTGTCAGAGTTCACCATTCAAAGCTGCTCTCAAATAAAAGGTGATATAAACCAGCTTTTAAGTAATTAAGCAATTCTTTCCTGACTTGCTACAAACCTTGTGGCACCCTAATATAGCAGAAATTTTACAGGCAAACATCTTATGTATGAGTCCACTGCCCAGAAGCAGAAGAACATGGAGTTTGTAAATAACAACTGCAATACAAGTAGTGCCTATTTGCTTACTTGATCCCACTCAAATTAATGGCCTGTGGTTTAGGTATGTGTCAGTGCCATAAAGCAGGATACGCTTGGGGACCAGGAAGTGTCTGCTTCATGTGTTAATGATGGAGTTATGGAGTAGCAGCAGACATTTCATATACACAGTTGCAGAAGGATTTCTACTACATGTTCACCTCCCTCTGTACACTCCAACAAAAAGACAAAGAAATTCCCAGGTCAGACCTGGGGCCAAGGCTGAATTTTTTCTATAAAATTTGAAAGGGATCTAGCCAGAGATTTTTGAATGATGCCACCCTTGAGAAAACATAGATTGTGCCCTTCTTAACACTTAGGTGTACTCTCACATGGGGGCCACTGAGTATGTTGTGTTCAACAAAATTATTGCCTCTTCCTGCATCTTCTGCCCCCCCAAGCCTCTTCTACACTAAAGCCCCAACTCTCCTGCCCTAGCCCCACCATTCACAGGGAGTTGCTGGAATAACCCAAGAAAAAGTGTCCTACTAAGCAGTTATATTTTAATGTTTATTCTATGGCTTTTTGTATAATAGGAATAATCGCTATTGCTTTGTAGTACACTTAAAACAAATAGCTTTTGAGATTGCTCAAACACTTTAGCTCCACTTCAGCTCTTAATCAAACTCAGCAGCTGTTTATTGCAATTACACTATAACGCAATAGACATTATCCCTTAACTAACTGTCTTATTAATATAGGTAGTTACACAGCTATTTCATAGTAACTTTTAAATAACTGCTTTTAATTATTTTATTAACATAAATAACCATCTCAATAAATTTAAATTAAATGCATGTGTGAGAAATGCAATTTAAACCATTGCACAAAATTGCATCTGTTTACTAAAGTTTAAATTGATGTCATTGTGCAATTCAATTAAAATGCAACTTTAATTTATTTCCATTTTTGATTGCCACAGAACACCTAAGACACTAGAACTTCCTAAATATTGAAATGGGCACTGTCTGGTCTGTCTTCTAGTGCTATATTTCCTTTGCAATATTAGTTTGCTGACAGGAAAATGAGATTTCTTTTTACCACAAAACTTACAATTTAATATCCCCGTTTAGTTTTATTTTCTGCCCATTGCCAGTCAAAGCAACAGATGAAACTGGATTGCATTTTGCCTTCTAGCTCACTTGTGTGACTCTGCTTTCAATGAAGGAAAGGATTTTATTTTCCTTTGCAATACTGGATCCTCCATGTCTTATGCCATTTGTTCTGGTAGGATCAGGGTCTTTGCCTTCAGCTAGGGGGAAGGCAGACACTGACTGACCTGGCCCAAAATCATCTTATTTGTCCTCATGAGGGAGAGTATTGTTCAGGGGCTTCATTCTACCCAAAAATCCTTCACTGCAGAGTGGCCAACACTTGTACAGCAGCTTTTATCCCATAGTGCTGCTAATGAACACTTATCTGAAAAGTGACCAGGACACAGATTAGCGTATGCCACCTCATTCTGTAGAACAGTCTGCCAATCATACTGGCTTATTCAGATGCTCTTATCCCTAGAGTCCTTGCTGTTGGGGATGAAACAAAAATCTCCTATCCTTATTCTGCTTCAGATTCCTCCCCTGAAAGATAAAGAGGAAAACACTTGCTGAAGAGCAAGGAGAAAAGGAGAGGGACTCCTTCCACCACTTGTCTGCCATAGACAGGAGAACACAAGATGTTAGAAAGGGCTGGGAGAAACTTAGTGGTGAATGTAAGTCAGAAGCAGGGTGAAAGTAAGGCTGAATAATATAAATGTGCCAAAGGAGGTGAAGAGGCCTTGCATACTTTCTTGCCAGTCATTTTCTTCTGCTTCTTAAAACCTGTCAATTTAGTTCTACAGCTGGTGCAGGGACCTGTAACTGTGAACTGCTACATCTCTCAAATCAAATTACAACAACCCCCCTCAAAAGCAACTGGGCTGTATTGAAAAAAAGTGTTGAAGTCAGGAGCACTTAAAGAAATTTCCTCTGAAGGCAGATTTCATTCTCAGCAGCTTTTAAGCTCCAAAATCATGGAAATCAAGGCCTATTTGGCTCTTGGGTATCAGTCAATGTTCAAGATGTTACAGGAGAGCAACAACAGGAAGAATTTGGTTCATGAAATCCAACCCAGTGATGGTAAATTCTGCTAACTAGCAAAGTCCATGCTATCCCCTGGTTGCTTATTAGAAAACACAGCCTCCCTAACAAGGAATCATTAAAGAATATCATTTCAATGCATATACACACTCTGTTTTAGGATGAGGGGTGTTTCAGTGACACCATGCCTATAGAGAAGTGGAATGTAGCTGGAGACAACAAAGATTAAAAGGATTATTTATTTATTTTAATACTTCTATCTGAATGTAGCAAGTAACATGAAGGGATAATTACAGGCTCCATCTGAAAGGGGTTGCTGAAGCTGTGATCTGGCAGACACACTAAGCTCCTCAGGAGACAAGCTCTTAAAAAGTTTATAGACTGTGCTGGGCCAAGACACAGGTGATTCAGCACAAAGATTTTACAGAAAAATGTAGAAACTAAGAGTGAGACATGTTTAAACATCAGGTAACTGAGAGTTATCAGGGTTTGGATAATTGAAGTTCCAACATATATTTGCCTACACTGTCGCTCACCTTTGAGCCCTACCTAGGCATCTTGACATTTATGCAGTCTGAAATCCTGAAAGCTGTGAGTTTAGACAACTAAATTGTTGCTTGTCAATTTAGTCTTGACTGAAAGACAGGTGTTTTCTTTCACAGTAACACTCCTTTCAGATTCCTCTATTCCCAAGATCAGATTACTGAGCTAAGGAGCTATCAAAGATGAAATAACTTACAAGTAAGCAAAGACATTTACATTCCTTGAATAAAGGAATTCTTTGGGCAAAATAGGGACTTTTAATTATTGCTTGGTTTTTTTGTCATATGGGATTCTCAGCTCTAGCTCTCTGGTGGGAGCTGGAGGAGCTTGGAGGCTTTGAAGGTTCCTACATTTTTGGTAATGTGGTAGATCCTTTGCTACTGCTATGCAAGTGCTACAAGCTCCTTCTGCTGAATGCAAATTGCTCTCCAAAGAAAACCTCATAGCTAAGAATCTGAACCAGATTTCTCAAAAACTGTAATTCTGGAAGTGGGCACATAAATTAGCCTGCTATGCACACGGCAGTCAGATGCCAACAGTGCAAGCAAAGAGTATTTGTTAGCTACCTGGTGCCTACATCCTAACTTTACAACTAATTCAAGGTGGGTCATTATTATTGGGCATTCATTATTACCCCTAGTAACTGACTGGGATCCTTACTGCAATAATGAACAAGTTCTCTCTTGACACAACTTTGCACAGGCAACTTACACAGTCCAACAGCTGCACATGTTGATGGTGCCACTGGGATCCCACATCTGATTGTGGCTACAGTTTTGTGCTGCTAATGCACTGAAAAGGGAAACAGGGAGCCCAGAAAATAGCTCAGGCAGAACATATCTGACCCCAAATGCAGCCTGCCTTTGAGATACTACTGCCCACAAGGAGCAGATTTGTCCATTACCATGAAGTCCCTCATTGCAGAAAGCAGCAGCAAGTGAGACCTAGAGGGCACTGACCCCACCCTGCCTACATCCGTACCCTCTGATAAATCAGGTTTTCCTTTTTCTATGCCTCTGCATCTGAGTGCTGGTGCTCATTCCGTTCTGGCTTCTTGGCACTGCGGAAGGGTTTGGACCTCGATTCCTTTGTTTATGCCATTAAGTGTGCTGAAGGCAACAGAATGCAAGTTTCATAGCACTGACCTGCCAATAGCTCTCAGCTCTGACCCAGAGGGATTGTGTGTTCTGGCATAGGTTAAGGGTCTCATTTAATTTAGAACCTTAAGCTGGATTTGAACTGTAGCACCAGAAGCAAAAAGCCAGTGTTTTTATCTGAGAAGCCACATGGCTCCTGTTTCCTGATTGGTACTTGTGACACCCCAGTATTGTCAAACCAGGGAGATATTAACTGCATGCTCTATTTTCTGCCCTTAATTACGGCCAGCTAGTCTGATTTTTCTTTTTTTTTATTTTTTTTATTTTTTATTTATTTATTTTTTATGAAAGGATTTGAGTGACAAAGTGACTATGCATATCATTCCACATTTGAACTGTAAGACTTCAGTATTTCTACCTCTAGTGTGTAATTGGATCAGCTGCCAGTTACAGAAAGGAGCTGGGTGAGTATTAAGTGTGTGGAAAATGAAGAAGAGTCCAAGTGTGAAGGGGAGGAATAATTTGACAAAGCCTGCAGTGAGCTGTACGTGGTTTTCTCGTTTCAAAATGGAGTAGGTTTTGAAGCACATGAGAAAAAACTGGCTTTGATTTATTAGCTTTGGTTCACAGAATGCTAGCCACAATCTCTGAGTGACTCAAGACATACGGAAAGCCACAGTCCCTGCCCCAAGGAGCTTACAATACCAACATTATCATAACGGGGATGGCTGAGTGCCAAACTGAAAAACAGTCTGCTTTTATCTGACTCACTAAAGCTGTGCCTCGAACAACCTCATCAGGCAGTGCAGAAATCTGCTGCCATGGGCTTGGCATCACAGCAGAACTGGGGCTTAGTATGTTCATGGTATGGTGGTCCTCAAACCATTGCACTCAATGCTTTTCTATAGGTCCCCACTCTAGCATATGCTTACTTTAAGTTCCCCACAGAACCGAATGAAGCTAATGTAAGCATGAAACATTTTTATATATACTACAAAAATCCAAAATAAATCTCAGGCCTTTAAAAAGGTGAGAAATAGATGATGGCTCTGGTCAAAACGTGAGAGTTTTTCTCTCAGGACAAGAAAATTGTCTTGCCGCTAAGTTCCTCCATTAACCACAGTTATGGCAGGATCACACAGACAGACAGTTCTTTATCCAGTAAGTTTTCAACCACATGTACCTTTATAAAATGCAAACAAATCCCCTATAGATCTGACTAGACAGTTTGCAAGTTTCTGTCCAAATGTGACTGGTGGGAGAGAAGAGCTGGATACTGATTCGGTAGCCAAAGCATCTTTCACTTCACATTTTGAAGTAGTTTTAAGATGCAACTGAGGACAACCATTGGATCATGAGGTGACAAATGTAGGGGGTTAAGGAGAGAGGACTGAAGCCTAAAGTCCAAGAAAAGGTTGCGACATCCAGAACAGCTTGTGAAGAATCAGAAAAAAATGTCAACTACCTGGCAATTCAGACAGTTGTCCCTCAGCTGGAGAAATCCACCATAAAACCACCATGCTGATCTGTAAGAAATAAGCAAGAAACATTTATTAATGGTGCAGACAAACAGAGAGAATTACAAATACTCTCAGTGGACTAACTGACCAGTGGCAGCTTGATACATATGATAACCAATTAAAATCCCAAAATGTTGGAAGTCAATCAGACAAGGCAGACAACTGGTTTGGCTGAACAGGGAATTGCTCCTACAAATCAAGAAAAAAAAGAAGGTCTATGCCTAGTGGAAGCTGGATCAGGTGACATGGCAAGAATACAGAGATGCTACTAAATACTGCAGGGAGAAAATTCAAATGGCCAAAGCTCAGTTGAAGCTGAAACTGGCCAGAACTGTGGGGGCAAAAAAAAAAGTTTTTTCAAATACATTATCAGAAAAAGGCAGTGTAGAAAACAACATCAATCTTTTACAGGATAAGGACAGTCACTTCACCAACAGGGATATAGACAAAGCAGAGGTGTTTAATGCATTTTTTCTGTCTTCAACACTGATAATGGATAAAGGGGGCCCAAAACTGGGGGACCATGACAGCAACAAGGATCAACTCTTAGCTGGCCCTGATCTTGTACACCATCTGCTGCTACAGTTAGATACCTACAGGTCCATAGAGCTGGATGGGATTCATCCAAGAGTACTCAAAGAACTCTCTGATGTAATCATGAGGCCTCTCTCAATAATTTTTGTGAGGTCCTGGCAATTTGGAGGGATTCCAGTTGACTGGAAGCTGGCTAATATTATTCCAATATTCAAGAAGGGCAAGAAGGAAGACCCTGGAAACTACAGGCCAGTCAGTCTGACTTCGGTGCCTGCTAAAATTATGGAAAAAGATTATTCTGGGAGGTATTGAAAAACACCTGGAGGACAATTCAGTCATTGGTGGCAGCCAGCATGGCTTCATGATGGGAAAGTCCTGCTTGTCAAACTTACTTTCCTTTTATGGCAAGGTAACCCACCTAGCTGATCAAGGGAAGCCAGTGGATGTAATATATTTTTGCACTTCAGGAAAGCTTCTGATACTATCTCTTGTAGTATCCTCCTGGACAAAATGTCCAGCATACAGCTGGACAACTGTGCTATACAATGGGTGAGCAGCTGGCACACAGGTCAAGCATAAAGCGTGACAGAGAATGGGGTAACATCAGGCTGGCAACTGGTTACTGGTGGGGTCCTGCAGGGCTCCATCCTTGGCCCAGTCCTCTTCAACATCTTCATCAATGACTTGGACACAGGACAGGAAGGCATTTTAAGCAAGTTTGAGGAAGACACAAAATTAGGAGGAGAGGTCGACTGCAATCACCAACCACATGAAGTTTAACAAGGGCAACTACTGAACTATGCCCCTGGGATGGGGCAAGCCTGGTGGCAAGTGCAGACTGGGGAGTGAGTGGCTGGAGCGGGTCCTGGCTGAGGGCAAAGTGAAGATGAGGCAGCAGTGTGCCCTGGCAGCCAGGGGGCCAGTGGTGTCCTGGGGTGCACCAAGCACCGCATCACCAACCCGACAAGGGAGGTGATTGTCCCACTCTGCTCTGCACTGGCACAGCCTCACCTGGGGTACTGTGTGCAGTGTTGGGCACCTCAGTATAGAGAAGACATCAAGCCTTTGGAGAGGATCCAAAGGAGAGTAACAAGGATGGTGAAGGGTCCGGAAGGGATGAGTTATGAGGAGCAGTTGAGGTCACTTGGATTGTTCAGTTTGGAGAAAAGGAGGCTGAGGGGTGACCTCATTGCAGTATGTGGCTTCCTCATGAGGGGAAGAGATGGGAATGGTACTGATTCCTTCACTCCTGTGACCGAAGACAGGACTTGGGGAAATTTTAGGAAGCTGAATCAGGGGAGGTTCAGGTTAGGTATCAGGAAAAGGTTTTTCACCCAGAAGAGGGCAGCTGAGCAATGGAACAAGCTTTCCAGGGAAGTGGTCACAGCACCAAGCCTGCCTGAGTTCAAGAAATGTCTGGATGACACGCTCTGCTACATGGTGTGATCCTGGGGGTGCCCTACACAGGGAGAGGACTTGGAATTGATGACACTGACGGGTCCCTTCGAACTCAGAATATTCTATGATTCTGTGATTCTATAATATTGCAAAGAAGGTGCAGAGAGCAAAGAACAACTAAGTTTTGCTACCTCCCAACCCCAGATTTCTCTAAGCTACACTTGGTGGTTTTCTTCCCATAGGACCGAACTGATATTCTGGGATTTGAAAATTCTTTTTCTATACTTTTAAGAGTATCCACTAATGGAGAACAGCATTGTCCAGAAGGGTCCCTGGGTTATGACCACAGAGCCATATCTTTTCTCACTGTTATAAAAACTCTGCAGATGAGTCCATCAGGCAAAAATACAACAAAAAACCCCAACTCAAATTCATTTCTCTCTGACCCTCCAAGAGAGGGGTAGGGCATTAAGACAGAATGCCCTACCTCAAAAGAAGTCAAGATTGGATCAGAACATCTCAGAGAGATAGAGAGTGAGAGATGGCAAGAGGTGGTAGTGTAGAGATTTTATCAGCATGAGCTTGGGATGCCCACATTACTCATAGGTCACTGTGCTTTCCAGCTGACTAGGAACAGATAAAATGAGGAAGGCAACAATCTCCAGATTTCCAGGTAGCAGCTGCAGCCAAGTTTGCCTTTTCAGCTGCCCTTTTAGTCTGGAATATGCATGGCACTGCTCAGAGAGGGGCTTACTTGGTATGCAAAAAGAAACCCACTGTGTCATCCCACCATTGCCAAGTGAGCTCTAAAAAACCATCAGGATAATAGTTCTCTTTCAGAGTGAGGATAACTTAAAATGCAATGCACTTGGATTTGCCTACATTTTGCATACTTCCAGTATTTCCTAATATTGAACTAGAAGAAGTGCTTCACAGATCCTTTATAGATCTCAGCCCATCTCCAGCAGAAATTGGTTATCCTGATGGGAATCCACATCCATTATGGCAGAAAACAGGCATAGTTCTTCACCTCTCATAGCAGCAGCCACAATGCTGAGATTTTTATTATATAATAAAGACATTACAAATATAATTTATTTCTACTGAAGTTATGCCATTCTGCCAGGCACCATACATGGACTGCTCACATATTCAGAAGGTATCATCTAATCAGACATACCCACAGAGATCCCGACAGCTGAGTGGAAAACAATATTGCCATTCCTGACATTTCTCAAATTAGCAATAACTTATAATGAAGCTTTTCTAAGACATCTCTTTCAAGGATTTGTTGGACATCTCTCTTGCCAGGAATACATGCAGTAACTGCCCTTCTGCTCTGTGCTTCATTCTCTCACCTTGTACTACGTTGCTTGTTTCCTGCACTTGGAGATCTCCTACTTGTATTTGAACTCTCTGAATACTCTCTTCAGATATGCACAAGGAGCTGGAGGCCCTGGTAACCTTCTACCCCAGTAGTTCTTTTCCTGTAGTCAGGAAATTATCTCTATTTGTTTTGTTTTGTTTTGTTTTTTTAACTGCAAAGAACAAAGAGAATTCCCCCTTCCAGTACTGGTGAAAGCAGAAAAAAAATTCAATAAATAAATAAATAAACAAAATATATATATATATATTCAAGCCATACCACTCATTAACAAAAGTTTCTCGCTTTGCATAGGGTTTTATGTTAATAATTTTATAATGCCAGCAATTCTACATTCATATTGGTATTGAGATATCCAGAAATTGATGCATGCTTCAAATAACTTCTGTGTCACGATATGCCTGTATGAATGCTTCTACATTTTTCCATATTGAGCTCAAATCAGATCAAGCTCTGAGACCTGATTTCCAGATGATACAAATCCACAAAGAAAATATAATTACTGATATGTCATTTTACTCCTTCAAAATACCTGGCCCAGGAAATATCATTGCCCCAGTGACTCCTTCATTCAAGCAGAGGGAACAGGAACCATCAGGGGAAGGTTTCACATCTCTACCTCCAACTCTCTTCAGCAATGGGAATTTGCAAAAGGAGCTGGAAGCTGTATCTACCTTCTGCTCCAGCAGGTTTTCTTTAATTCAAGAAATTCTCTTTCTCATTTTTTAAAGGTTATCAACAAGGGAATTCCCCCTTCTGTTGTCCAGTTTTGAAAGAGGAACCTGATCTGTGTTTTTATCTAAAAATCAAAAAAAAAACCCCACTATCAGAAGGCTCTGTGACTTCAGTGGGGCAGAACTAGCTGAACAAAGCTGTTCCTGCTGTGCACCAGTGTCCTTCCTTGTCCAGCATTGCATCACTGGTGGCATCCTGGCAGTGGCAGCAACTGAGCATCACGTCACAGCGCTCTGTCGCTCCGTGTCCAGTGCTTGTGGCACTGCTGGCCAGGCCCAGCAGCACTGGGAAAGCATCACCAGAGGTACTGGTGCCTGCAGGGCAGAGGGGAGCAGAGCTGAGGGGGATTAGAGGGAAAAAGTAAGTGGCACCTCTAATATGTCTTGCCAGAAAGAAGAGAAGAAGTACTAAACAGAAGAACAAGAGGTAAGACTGGTATTTAAAAAAAGGCAGACAATGCAGAGAAAATATAATAAAGGAACCCCATCAGTAGCAACAACTCAAGGAGAAAAGAAGACTGATGGATAGCTGTGCTCGCATGCGTGAGGAAGGATAAACCAAACCTTTACAAAACATTAAAAAAGAAAACAAAAAAGCATCAAAAAAACCTCGTAAGAATAAGAAAACCAACAAAACAAAACAAAAAATAAACAAGCCAGAGGACAAATCAAAAAGAAAGAGAAGATTTCTATGAGCACAAAAGCAGAGGTCAGTACCCTCTGGTCATTTCCTAAGAAAGGAGAAAGTAGAAGTGAAGGAAAAAACCCAAACACAACAGACTACTTATAAGCAAATGAGACATTGACCACTACTCTGTGATTTGTTTTGAAAGTTTGCTATTAGTGTATCTACAATGATAAATGCCTTAGTATTATGCCAGCTTTATGTAGGCAGAAATGAACAAAGGCAGCAAATCAGTTCCGTCAGGCAGATGACAAAGTGACAAGAAACCTTGTCCCTCCCATGCCATGTGGCACCTCTTTGGTCCATACACATCCTCTCTCCAGCATAGGGAGAGGCAGGACAGTAGAGCAGGAGGATATTTAGTAATACAGAAGATGAGAATACAAATGTATAACCACATTGAGAGTCCAGAGCTTAATTCAAACAGTAAACAAAGCTCATCCTCAGTCCACATCCTACCCTAGTTACCCTTTTTTTTCACTCAGAAACCAGTTTTTATTGGCAGAAAGAAGACTTCTGGATCATCTTTGCCAAGATCACCAAAATGAAAAATTGCCAGGAATCTCCTTTGAATGGCAATGACATCCATAAAAAGACTTGATGGGTAAGAGGATGTTCAGGGGCTGTTTGGTCTACAGCTGAGCCTGAGCTGGTGCCCTGTCACAATGACAACCTCACACCATTCATTAAGCCCACTTAGCTCAAGCTAATGGCTCCAGTCACCTCCAGGGTGCCTTGGAACACAGCTTCGAGATCAACTGTCCATGGGAAGAGGAGAACCTGAACTACTACACCAGCTTGAAGCCTGAAAGGGGAGCCACAGTAGGGATGTGCAGTCCCAATGTTGGGCAGGAATGGCTCCATGGAAGAAGGGGGGATGGAAAAAAACTGAGCAAAGCCTAAAGCCAGTCTCCCTTTTACAGACATTTCCCCTCGTTCAAGAGTAGTGGAGCAGGTGCCCTACTCCATGGGAGGGAAGTAATTCCAGACCTGAGGCTTAACCCAAAGCCATTTTGATGTGTAACTCCATATTCTGAATAACAAAAGGAGCCATTTTCCATTCTATCCTAATTTTAAAAATAAGGATATATGGAGAGCCCTCAGAATTTATGCAAAAGTCTGACAAGGTTAAAATTTTTTCCCACTTACAAGTTTCTAAGCAGAGGAATACCATGAAGCAATCCTTAGATGTTACAGTGCATATGAGCAAATGCTGTTGTCATTCCATCCCATCAGTGGGGCTATATGATTAACCTTAATAATTTCAAAACCAATGTTCTGCCTGTTGAAGAGGGCCCCATTCTAGAAGGGATAGATTCAGACTGACACTGAGAGTTGGTTTTGCAATACGTAAATCTATATTCACTTGCAACAAAAGAGACACATGTAGTGCTTCATTTATTGGTAAAATCCAGTTAACTTCTGTGGTACTCCTCCAGCCTAAGTGTGGTGACAATGTGGCCGCAAATCCTCAGTTTCACCAACTCCCTTATTGTGTTGCTACAAAGATGCTGCTGCTTCAGAGGCTGAGCAGATAGCGCAGATAGTGCCAGACCCTTCAGCCTTTACTAAGATTTCAGATCACCGATTGTAAAGATTCCTTTAATCCATAACATCTTCACTAAGAGTGCTTCTGCACACATTTTGTTTGTCAAAATAAATGCCTTTTTTTTTTTTTTTTTTTTTTTCCTAGGGGTGAGAAGGAAGATACAGATGCATTTTTCAATAGGAAAAAACCAATCCACATCCTCTTTTTCTGAAACTGACAGCTAAGAGACATGGAACAGCCTTTTCTGTGTCATCCCCCCCACTACCCCTCAAAACCCTTGTTCTGCACACCACTCCAGTTCTACCCTTACTTTCAGATTAACTGTCAATCTGCAGATTTACTGTGTTCTCCCTAAAGCCAGACATTCTTAAATTTGGTTATTATATCAAGGTGCATTTGTGTTTCTAAATGGGCAGCTGTACTATAAATGGAACACAAAGGAGCAAAATTCAGCCTGTTCCAGCATGGGTCCAAAGCCCAGAGTGCCTGCAATGCTGTAGTCTTTTGTTTCAAATGCAGATAGATAAACTACAGCCTTTTTTCCATGATGGTTATAATGCAGAATATGAAAAACTCTTGGGATGGTTTAAGCTGCAGGGTATTCTCCCAGAGTTCTGTCCAAGAATAATCTAGTAAAAATGTGGACAGAGAACCATCGACCTCTGCTTTCCCCCGAACATATGCAGCTCTGATCAGTCTGGTATTTCAAGAAAAACAAGGTCCTGAACCCTAATCCTCAGACACATAACAAAGCGCACTTCACAGCTGTGATGCACAGCTACTATCAGCTCCGAGGCCTGAGTGGGTCCCAAGACAATGCCTCCTTTATCACCCAGAGGACAAATATCTAGACAGCAATATTTTCTGCTTGAATGCTTCAAGCATCTCTCGCAACTCCTGACTGAAAGAGAAAACTGAGCTGAGAGTGTTTGCTGAGTGATTATTTTAATTTACTACTTGATGTAAATCTAAATGAACTGACATCCAGCTTGAGATGGACAGAAAACAATCATTGTGAAAAAAGAAAGAAGGCTAATATTACAATATCATTTGAGTAGTGCAGGTTTAGGCAACTTTAGCAGTGGCAATGTAATAGATAGCGAGGCAAGGTTTGCATTTCCTTTTCTTCACTCAATTACCGTAATAAGTTCTGTAATTTTAGGGCTGTTTATTTATCAGGCGACGATAACAAAGACACTCAGAACATGGTGTCTGAATGCAAGACTACAAAGCTTCACAGTGTAAGCCCTCGTATGCAGAGGGATTGCTAATTCTCACACACCTGATTATTTATGTGTACATGTGTGTACATGTGCTGAGAAGCAGCAACATTCCCCTTTTTGTTAATTGCTAAAATGGCACACAGTTTGCATCTGACGTGAGGCAGAGCAAGGGCAAGGGGCAGAAAAGGAAGAAAACTTCCTGGTAAAGTTCTCCAGTGCTTTAAAAAAACCTGTCAAGTCACTCTGCTGAGCTTTCTCATATGAACAATAGATTTGGGACCTGGCCTGCCTGCACCAGGGAGTCTGTCACTGCTGCTCTCTGATCCGGGTATACAGCATTTGATGGCAGCACGGTGTCACAGAACAGCTGGAGCAAAGGCACCCTGGCTGAGTGCATGAGATGGAAGGGAAAAGAAACAACAAACAAAAAAGCCAAAGAGATTTCTTTGTGAGGCAGACACACACATCTGGGCTGTGCCAGAGAGAGATGATTCACCTTGAGGCACAGTCTGTGGCACCCTACACAGAGAAGAACAGATATTGTTGCCCCATAGACCCCCCACGTTCCCAAATGAGGACCTGGGAGAAGGTGCACCATGTGCTACGCAACCCCAGATGCAGGTCCAGCAAGTGCTCCCTCTCGATGGGTCTCAGCAGTGGGTTCACCACCTCCTGCAGCTCCCAAAAGTATTTTTCCACTGGGAGACAACTTCCTCAGGCCCCTTTTGGTGTGGCATGCCATGGGGGCACCAACAGCCTGGAACACTGCGGGTAGGAGGCCCCACTAGCCCGTTGCCCTGTGCCCCTCTCAGCACATCAAAGAGCTAACTGAACCCCCAAGGCTAACTGAATGCACTTGGGGCACCTTTTAATTCCATGGAGATGTTTGTTTCGGTTTTGGGGTAATTTGTGGTTGTAAAGACTAATCCACATGCATAATTTCTTGTGTGCTGCCTTAGAAGTACGTATCGAATTTGAAACAAAACTCAGAGTGTAATGTTCCATTTTGCATATTCTAAAGATTGATGGAAAAGCTCATAATTTAATAAGAATAAAAGGAGTCGAATAAAGATGAAACTTGATGGGTTTCTAAGATTGCTATTCAACAGCCTCAAGGTTTTGGAAGAATACCATGCCTTCTTATTAAATGATTTGAACCACTACCTTGAAGAAATCTCTGCAGTTCCTTCTTAAATTCTACAGGAGGCTCAAAAGCACGTCAGAAGTATTTTTACTCTGTACCATAAGATGTTTTTCATCAGAGTAACATGCCTCTTAACCCATAGCCGTATATTCAATTAAATTGCATGGGCATATGTGTGTTTATTTACATAATGTGTAAATGTATAGCTGGGTATATATAAACAAAAGGCTTTCATAACACAGAGGAACACACATGGTGGTATAATTTGTGTATATGCACACTGTGTAACTGCAGCCGTTCATGTCAACACCATTCATCACCTGTATTCACCAAAATGGTGTCAGGACTGTTCCACACACTGCCTACAAGTTCACCTCAATGATAATCTCCTTCCTCAATTAATTAAGGACAATTTAAATATTTTAAGTGAATTGCATTAACATGACAAAACAGTAAAATTTGAATTGTGAAGCTGTGAACAGAAACCTGTGACAAAGTCCCTCCTTCAACACAGTCACATAGAAAGATTTTACAAATTGACAGTATACATTATGCACAGTCGAACTGTGGACATTTTCTGTCAAGCACTTAAACAGAGAGACACAACGACAGCTACAGTATGAAACAGAATTACCTGTAGGGGACCAGTCCTCACTAAGGGGAACCTTGACAAGTCCAAACGTGCACCTGGATCAGCATTTGAAGTAACTCTGTCATACCAAAGTTGTTAATCATGAAGCCCTGTCTGAATTTTTGGGGGGTTGCCATGGACTTTTAGTAACTGCCCTTATGTATAAATACTATTAAACCAACTTAAAAGAGTATTTTTTTAAATGTCCCTGTTAAGTATTGTTCCAGTAAGAGGGTTACAAGTACATGGCATGAAATGCTACAAATAGAAATTTTTTTTTGTTAGCTTTGTGAGACTACTTACAACAAATCTGAAATTTTATGTTCAGGATGCAGACAGCAGCAAGACAACATTTTCCCTTCTAGGGACAAAATTCCGTAAGGTAGTTTTAAAGAAAGCTAGCTTGTATTTATAGAATTACCATAAAGCTACTATAGATCTAGCACTTTTTTCACTGATGAAGTGTCTGATCAACACATACTGTTGTTGGGATTTGCAAATTAAAGGCTGGATCTTGCAACACTTATGTGACTCAGCCTAAATCATATGAGTAGCCCCCAGCAGGAGTAAATGTTGTGGGATTGGGCCCTTCTGAAATGAGTAAAGCTTCATTAGGCCCTTCATGTGATTTTTATAAATAAGCATGCTCTAATGGAGTGTGATGATACAGGTACATAGAAAATCATGTTACTCATCTGAGTACTGCCAGAGATCTCAAAGGGATTTGGGACTTCCATGAATAACATTGGTTGATGCCACACAAAAAATAGAGAGGAGAGAATGACCTCTCTATCTTCCTCATATTACTCTCTGACAATAAATTAAAACACACTACAAACACTACTGCAGAAAGGTGGGTCTAGCTGCTGTCACTTGGCCCACGCCAAGTACTGTAAGACTGGAAGAAAGTGCCAAATGGGGTCCATACTCCTCAGTGACTAAGAGAAATACTATTACAGTCTAGATGTAAAAAGTGTCTTCCTGACAGTACACTGTACACTGAAGAGGATTGTGCTCATATCCAAAGCAGCTGCAGATGAGCTCCTCAGCAGGGTAAGTGACCTTCCCTTGCCTCTGGGCCACCACACTGGGCTGCTTTCGTCACCCAGAGCTCCTGCAGGTGCCTCAATGCTGGAGTGCATAGTGCAGCTGCAGATCTGCCTGCAGAAGATCTGAAGGTGCATGCACCTCCTGATGCTCGTTCTTCACCAAACTCAACAACAGGCAGCATGTGACGTCATGAGGGGCTATTGCAGAGATGAGTATGACATCACAAAGAGCGAGCAGAAACTACCTGAAAACACAAAGACCTGATGAATTCCTATGAGGCAGTTTTCCCATCCATGACCCCGGTCATGAGAAGTGGGAGAACATGCACCCTTTACCTGAGAGAGGAGGCACTGCTTATCAAGAGAGAATTTTTTCTGGGCTGTTAATACTTTAACCTAACAACCACGCTGCATTTCCTGTTGGTAATTCTTAGCTGTAATTATGAAAACTATTGCAATTAGGTTATTCTAATTATGAAAATCTATTTCCTTTTAAATATTTAAGAGCAGCCTTTTTTTTTTTTTTTTTTATATGAAAAAGAACACATAAAGCTGCCGGAATCCTTTGAATTCTTTCTCCTGCCACAGAATCTGAGCACAATTTATCTAGATAAGTTTTAATTATAGCCTTTCCAGAAAGATGGTACTCTGTATAAATAAAAAGAAATATAATTGATAAATGTACTCAGATGGTAACAGGTTGTTTAAATAGACCATTAAACTCAAAATGTCTGAAGCTAAATTAGATTGTATTCTCTTTCACCTAGGGCTTTTGTAAGGCACAACTGGCATATATAGTCTTGTCCACATTAATTTTTACTGCCATGGTCAAAAAGCAGCATAAGTCTGAAGCCTGTGTAGAATTTTCTTTCTTTATTTGACGTGATCATAGTAGATGAATTAGCTCCCTTGGTGCAGAGAGTGAAGGAAGGCTAGTTGAGGGAAATAAGGAATTTTCAGAGGATAGAAAAAGTTTGAGGGAAACATATGGTTTAAATGCTCTAGCCTATTTCAGATCAAGCTGAGAGAGTTGAGATCCGTTGGTTCAGAGATCCAGTTCACTGCACATTCCTACTGTGCCTGCCTACTAATTGCATCCCATGTTTGTCAATCAAATATTTGCAATTAACAAAAATATTCCCTTATGAGACATATAACAGAGGCTGCTAAAGATCCATTGCTTTGCTATTAGAGTCAGCTGAAAAAAAAAAAAAAAGGGTCTTTAAAAATATTCTGCTGATGATGACACTGCCAGACACTTGCAGTCAAAACATTAACAAGCAGAATAGGTGGCATGGGGGCTTTTCAAAGAGATTTTTTTCAAAGAAGAAAAACTTTGATCTTAGTGTTTCTGACCCATCCTCCACCTCTGATTCTTCAATCTACAAGTACATATAGTGGTTTAATTTCACTCAGTGCATAACTTGCCTAAGGATAAAAGTTGATCTAGATTTTTTTTTTATTTAACTCCGATTTAACTGATGCTCTAAAGCTGCCCTATCACTGCATAATACACACTCACACGAGGTTTCTAAGCAGCAACTGGAGAAAGCAGACTAGAATAATAAGAAATGCACAAGGTTCAGAGGAAACATTAATTTGTAAATAGGTAAGAAATGCCAGTAATTTGTTGGGAATTGAAGACCTTCAGTGTGCAACAGCGAATCATAGTAGCTGTGCACTGCTGTTTTATAAGTCAATATTACATCTGAAGGTGGTGTTTGAATGCTTGTATCATTGTGGTTTGAGTCAAACAACGTTCTGTGATAAGAAATGATCAAACAAAACAAACACAATCCCTTCCCTGTCTCGTCGGATAAATTCCAAATATAATTCCACAAGAGGGATGGAACATTCAAATCATCCACTTTTTTATAATTGCATAAGCCCCTCAGTCACAGGAAGATGATTGGATTGGTGATGGACTATTGTATTCTCAAAGACATGGATCATGCCAGCGGAGAGCTCCTGCAAAATGATAATTGTGCATTTTCTGTATGACCTAGGTGGTGAGCTTTAAACCCCATCCAAGCCAAAATGCAGCAGTCTGGTATGAACATGACTGGGACCAGGGGACTGGAGTCTTCTACTTCCACCTCTAAAACTAATTCCTTCAGTGTCATGAGCAACCACTTATCCTCACTGCTGCAGTTTCTCCAACTAAAGACAGAGGATAACATATAGCCAACTAATGAAAAGAGATCTAACTTAGGCCAAGTCTACCCGAGGAAGAATTTGCCAGCACAGCTCGGCAGGTACAGCTTGATTAGCAGATTTGCCTCATGTCGACACAGTCTGCACCTGCAAACAGAGTATTTTTCCTGCCATCTACCCATTCTCTCATGCAAAATGAAGCAGACTCCCAGCAACGTTAATGATTTTCCCAATCGGAAGTGATCTAAAATATTACATGCCCCCATGAGTGACATTGCTTCATTGTCTCAAAAGCTATAAATAATCGTGATACATTTTGAAGACACAAAAAGACTGCCTTCTTCCCTTGACATTTTTTAATCTTTATAAAACATTCCCTTAATTTAGGCTGTGGCTTAAAAAAGACCCTCAATATCGCAAAGCTCTGTATTTAGAGCTGCAATACTTGCAGAGAATGAGCAAAGAGGTAAGATACAGCATTTCTCATAACTCACCAAGCCCAGTTTGTGGAACCTCAGGAAAGAAAAGGAGTTAGGAGAGCTGTGTCTACAAAGGAATATCCTGAGAGACATCTGGTGGCCACTTTTACCTTGCCCAACTCCCCTTGCTGACTGCGGAGCATGCAAGTTTGTGACACTGGACTTCCTGAGTCAAGGGGCAACTTGATGGTCATACAAATCATAACTCAGCAGCAAACAAATATCAACCAACAGCTCTGCCTTCGGGCTCCGTGAAAGATTCACTAACATCCTTATTGTCTGACTTATTAAGAAAGGAAATAGATTCATCACTGTGACTGCAATGAAGCGAGCTGTGGAGAAGCAGGACAGCTGAACAGCAATCCCACACCAAGCCTGTAGGCATGTCTCCAGCCTAGTGACCAGCGACAGACTTCCCTGCCACTGCTGAATAAACAGGCTATGAAGCTTGGCATTTGCATCCTGCAGCTGCCTGTGGACCCCTCTCTGCATGGCCGCACGCGTTGGCTTCCCAGCGGCAGCAGATAAAGGAGGACAGCAAAGCTGGATGGCACAGATAGCGACAAAAAGAAGACAGAGCCTAACTAGCTTTGACATGACTGGTGTTGGGGAGGTTTTTAATTGCACACTTGCATCAAAAAGCCCCACTTGTAAATACTTAGCTATCATTTTTCAGGGGGTTGTCAGATTACAGAATTTTATCATCAAGTTTGAGGTGGGAAAAGAAGAGGAGGAGGTGGAGGAGGAGGATATTTTTGTTCCTGTCCTTCACTTCCTGATAAGGAGACACTTTTGATCCAAGATTTTTTTAATTTTTTTTTTTTTTTTTTTTTTTTTTTTTTTTTTTTTTTTTTTTTTTGAATCTGGTAACATAAATTTGTTTCACAAGATTCAGGTGTTTGAAATATTTAAGAAGTTCTCTGGTTTTCTATTCCTAGCCTCATTGATGAGAAAGCTTACACATCATGACATGGTGACTTGAAGCAATGATTAAAAGGCTATTACATATGCTCTTCCCAGCTGAGTTGTTCTCGTTGTTGTTTTTAGAGCACAGAGAAAGTGTCTGCAACAGCTGCTAATAAGCTCTTATGCGACTCTACTAACATCATGATCTGATCACCCCAGAAGTGCATAGTGGGAGCTGAGGAACCTGGTCTCAGCAATTTGACTAAAACATCCCTGGCATATTTCAGCTACCATAGAAAGTTTGCAACACTGAAAGGAAATTAAATTGTTGTGGAAGGTGGAAAAGGAATATGGGGCTTGTGTTCACGTGCATGAGATTCAAAGCCATGAGCAAAGCAGGGATGTGTGTGTTTTCAAAGGCACGGGTGGGAATGAGACACACAACTTCCATTGCCTTTCAATGGACGAACTATGCCTTGTGCCTTTGAAAACCTCCCCCCTTCAGAAAGGAACAGTGCTGAAAAACTAAAAATGTTAAGCTAAGAAATGGCACACATGGGGTGTTACTGCTTTAGGATCCTAATCTAGAGATGCAAGATGAAAGAACCCCAATATACTGACCTTTTTTATTTCATAGATGTCTCGAGAAATCAGCTTAAAATATCTCTTGTTCAGAGCTTCCAATTTAGAGTGCACTAAAAGTACAACTTGACCTGACAATAGACCAATTCAGGAATTTCCATTGGCCTGCACTGATAGGCATGACTAATTGTTATCCCTTCCCAGGCAACGTGTAGGGTGCAGGAAGAGCAGAGTAATTATAACTAAAGGTCTAACCCATGAGATTGTCCCATGTAAAACCAAACTGTCTTGTTTCATTGGTAGAGAAGGAAAAAGGTTGGTTCATTTAAGATAGATCCAGATGAACCTGAACCTTCACATTGCAGAAGCTCAATGACTGCTTAGGTGTGTGATTATGTGCCATTTGGCTCTAATTTTGGTAAATGAATTGGTAGCTGTTCTGTTCTTGTGTTAACAGTGTCATGCTGTCTCTGCAGGATGGCTGTGAGCAAACAGTCTGAAGATGTTTTAGCAGTGCATATAGCTGCACACATTTTCCATAAATAGGAGTTTATTCCTTGGCAGACAAGCTAGCATTAGAGATGCAAAAACACAAGGAATACAGTAAGTGCCGGGAAAAAGAAAACCAAGCAGAGAGACAATCTGTGAAGCCGGCGAAGCAAATAGAGATAGAAAAGAGAGAAAAAGAGAAAAAGGAGAGGGGGACTAAAGAGCAAAGGTGAAATGGAAAGAGGAAGAGATGGTAAGGAAAAAAGAGAAGTCAGGAAAAGTACTGAAAACAACTTCTATATGAAAAAATAGAGGGTAAAAAGCAGAAGAGGAATCAGAAAACATTTGAACTATTTTTGAATTTGCAGCAACGGTGCAGTGGAGGTCCTGCTCCAGCTGCCTCAGCCCTTATCCTGTGTCAAGCAGACTGGTGGTGCTTGATCAGTGATAGGGAACGACGGTGACTCTTTTTTGTTAGTAATTGACGGGAAGTGCTGTTTGCCATTGTGTCAGTTCAGCACAGCACCGGCAGGCAGGCCGGCAACACTGCTGGTGATAGAAACTGTGGAAAGGTTCTTGCTGTGAGCAGAGAAGAGTCAGCTACTCAATACAAATCTCTGAGGCTTGTTAGCAAGAGATCTAGGAGATAGCTTTTTCAGTCTTCTGGCAACACAGAACACTAGTTTATATGGCAGCTCTGATGCCCTCTACAAACAACCACTCCCAAGTGCTGCAACAGACCCCAATAGTTTAGGTACTGTATACAATTTATGTACACTCATTATCTGGCTCCTCTATGTTCTGTCCTTCCTCAATTGCGGAAATGGAGCAAATGCAGCACATAGCTGTGGAGACCCCAACTGTCTTTTACCCAACTCTTCAAAAATCCCTTAGGAATCCAGTTGATTCCTAAGGCAATGGGACCAGTACTCTCTTTTTTAAATTAATCCTCATCCATAATGATTAAAATTGACTTCTTTATAAGTACCACTGGTTTGTTTTCTTCAATGAAGTAGAAGCAAACAAACAAAAAACCAAATGTTTTAAGGGAGGGATTAGAGGGAAGACAGCCAAGCCATGATGGTGAGGGAGCTCAGCAACCGTGAAGGACTAAAGGTACACCTTCACTTAAGCAAAAAGGAAATTCCTGACCACCGCCAAGTTCCTGGAGTGGAACAGGCATGGATTGACTCTACACATTCAAAAATACGTAGCAATAAAAAGTCAGAAAGCAAAAACCAAGCCATCCCATTCATAAATTTTCCTGGGATTTTCTCTGATTTCACAAAGTCCCATTTAAGCTAGCAGAAAAACCAATCAAATTTTCTCCTTGAAAACAAAACTCTGAGCTAGACAACCAAAGATCAGCATAAACCGTTCTTTTTCTAAGCAGAGATGAACTCAGCATTAATTAATCCAGGACACAACTTTCTGGAGCTTGGTTATTCCCTTGGGCAACAACTTTACCTCACATTAATTTACAGTTCAATGGCAATTTTATGGATACTTGAACTTTTATTACTGTATAACCTATACATCCACAGTTGAACAGATTTTGCTAGTAGGAAAAATGATCACTTGGTTGTAAAATGAGTTATTGGAATTGCCTTTTCAATACATTACAGGCCAGATGGTCAGCAGCTGCTTTCTCTGACCATTCAAGTCTCCTGTACCCACACCCTGAGCTGAAAGGTGACACTGCCCCACTGCCACCACAACCAGCATGACAGCCAAACAGGAGACAATAAGGGTCTTAGCTTATTACAGGGAGCTTGGGCTCCCTGTAACCCAAATTGTGAGGTCAAGCACCAAAACCCAACACATCCTCCATGAGGACACGCAGCACTGCTGGGCTTTGCAGCTGCTGAGAGTTGGTCATCCCATTTCTCACCCTTCAGTCAAATATTGAAGCCCAGTTTCTCTGTTACCAAAGACCAAATCCAAGTAATGCACCTGCTGGGCTGTTATTTCTTCTGGCAGAATGTGGCCTGGTGCCCTTGGCACAAATCCCTAGCAATGGTCACCTTTAGGTAACCTGAAGGAAATTCGAGATTAGCACTATCTAAAATTTCCTTTGTTTATAATCCTTAATCTCAGCAATTTTTTTTGTTTGAACTTTCTAAAGGTGTTTAAAAAAACCCAAAAAAACCAGCTGAAACATCCCCCCTATTTCATATCAACACACCTGAGGGCACTGGTCTGTGGCTGCAGTAGAAAAGTCTCTTCTGGAGGTCACGTAACTGTGAAGGTGCTAAACACAGTGCAAAAGTATACAGGCAACACCTTGGGTTTTAAATCAAAGCACCTTTGATTTTAAATAACCTGAAAGAAAATGACTAAGAGGAGATGTTTCATATGATTATTTTCGTAACGTCATAAATTACTCTCCACTTTCACATTCCCTTAATGACTAATTATTTATTCTCAGAGTTCTGTATTTTTCTGATATCCTTCCCCTACGCTGTGTTTTCATACTGCTCTTGGCTGTTTCATCCATGTTGGTAACAGTGTCCCAGGCTGTTATCTTCTGGAATTCACCTTCATTCATGTTAAATACAATCAGGAAAATCACACTGTGGAAAGCACAGCCATGCTAAAAACTATTACTATGGGCAAAATTATCAGTAGCTTATTACTCTAGCTTGGAATATTTATCCTATGATATTGATTTTATTACAGAAAACTCCTTATACTGTGTAATAGCTACTATAAAAACTGCTGCTTGGCATTCTAGTTTTAAAATAGCACTATAATATCTAAAATAAATGTGTGGCAAATTATTTTAAGATTGTGGAAAGGACAAAATCCAGTGCAGTGAAAACCACCACTTTTCAAGAGAGAAAATAGAACAAAGTATTAATATTGCCTTAGTCAATATTTCAGTTTTAGATACAATTCACCTTGAAATCTAGCCATCAATTTCTTATAACAGCAGAATTGATTTTTAAAAAAAAATCTAGTGGTAACTTCATTTAAATCCAGTCTTTCTAAATTTGTAATACTTCAGAAAATATAACTGAATGGGAAAAGTCTCTTTTTTTCAGCTTTAAATCCCATTTGATGGGTACCTAAAATAATACAATATGTAGCTTGAGTAAAGGTATGTGCCTGTGTGTGCAAGTGCACTCCTTGTGAGATCCTTTTAAGGATGATGGCTGCATACACATTGTTGGTGCAAGATCACTGCCTTGTGAAGGAGTCTGAAGATTTTCAGCTGCAACCTCTTTTTAAGAACTTGGGAGGTCCAGATGCAACAGTCAAAAGTGGGAAAGAGTTTTCACTTGAAGAGAATGGCTTTATGAAACCCTTCAAGTATTTAAGAATTAGAGCTATTAAACACATGATCTATGACTTTTAAAGCTCTGATCTGCCTAATCTTTCTTCCATCCCTCTTCCCCAACGGCATTAATAAAGCCCAAATTAAGCCAAGCCAAATCCTCATTTTCCATCTGAGTTTGATGTTTCAAAGGCTATGCAGTTCTACCTTTGTTTGACATACAAAAATGTCACCTTTGCTTGGAAATGTGCATATTCAGCAATAAAAGAGGAAATAAAGACTTCCCCTACGTTGTAAGCTGTGTGTTACAGTCTGTCAGCAATCAACAGGGTCAGATGTTAAACTCACCACCATGTCCTCAAAGCTGTTCTTTATTTATTCAAATTATTTTCTTCTCTTTAGGGTATCACTAAACCAGGAGGCCCACCATAACCATTAGCCACTTTCTCTAGAGGTATGATAAAAACCTACCCTAGATTTAGATGTACCCAGAAGTCACAAAAATAATTCCATCCCTAAGCTAGCATCAAACCGAGCTGTGCAGACACATCAAGGTATCATCAAAGGCATTCTGGACTTTGCCTTTCTTGGCAACCAGGTGGTGCTTTCAAGTGAAAAAACCCAACCTGGTAGCTTTTCCTGCTGCCAAACCTGTTGCTCAAAATTGTGCCTTGATAAAAAGAAAAATTGCCCAGTGAAACAGCATCTTTTATGAGTCTGACTGGCACTCACAGAAGAAACAGATAAACTTTGAGAGACACAAGCCTTGGTTCAGATATACAGGAGGGGTAATCTTGGAGCTAAGTTCTTACTTTGCTTCCTTTCAGACCCAAAGAAAAACTTGTGTTCCGGAAAGCTTTTTTGTACCCTCCATAATTGTTTTCATTTGTTTCATAAGACATTTTATTTCTCCCTACATGCCTACGGCATGACAATAGCCGGAGTACAAGGGCCAGACCAGCATTTTACTATTCCAAACAAAAGAAGCATTTTAACAGTTTGTAAACCCAATTTTTTTAAACTTGTACACACAGGTAGTGCCTCTTCCCCACCATTACTTTTAACAATTTCAAGACGAAGAAAAGATCATGGCATGGAGACTGCAGAAAGTATCACTTCCATGTAGGAATACCCAGTGCTACCTTTGGACAGGTCAGCAGGAAATCATAGAACAGCTGGTATCAGACCTCAGGAGCTATTCCTTCAAAAGGAACATTAGGTCCTTCAGCTGAAGCTCAACCCTGAAGCACCTCAACCCTTTTTGTCCTCCCTGCAAAGCATATTGCCATCCCCTGGCCTGTCACGTCAGATAAAGGGTCAACTACTGAAAGTACCACCTGACCGCTACAGCCCTGAATGCTGATGAGCTGCACTGGAGAGTGTTAAATTGAATCTGGCTAGCCTGTAAATCAGGATCATACATTTCTCCTCTCCTCTTGCTATTAATTTATTCAGTAGAGGAAGGCATTTCATACACTGAGTTTTAGTGTCTGTTATTTGATGGTAATCGATTAATTTTTAACTATCTTTCAGCCCTGTGATGTTCTATAAATAGCCTAAGCTAATAGAGACATTTTTATACTAGGAATGCAGATCCAGTGTGAGGTTATTTGAAAGAAAAAAAAAAGGAGTCTAGTATAGTATGTTTGTTCAATGTGTTATTAACTCGGAAAGGAAATTGAGCCATAGTGAACTATGTAGATCTGATTCTGACAGCTGCAAACAATTCATAGTGAAAATGACTCAGCCTAATTCCCATTTCTTAATTCTTTTCTCCCCTACTTTCTTTTGCAGACAGATAAAGGGTTCAAAATGACCTTGAATTGAAAACCTTGGATTTATCTTAGGGTTTTCTTCTTTCTTAGTGTTAGATCTGAAATGTCCTTATTGGGAAGCCAGTAAAATCAGGGAAAAAATCCAAACAACTTAACACCTCTCTCCCCTCCTAGTTTAATGTGAGGTTTTCAGAACCTGAAAAGGGGGGAATAATGTGGATATCAATTTGATTCACTCAACTCCTTATAAAAGAGATCTCAGACCTTACTATCATGGATGGCAAATGTGGAGCTTGGATGCAGTGGAAGGCATGTGGTGGAGGATCAGAGGGAATGTGGGGCAGCAGCAGCAAGGAGCCTCGGGGCACTTCAGAGAAGGAGACTTTCCCCCCCATCAGCAGGGGAAAGGATGGAACTTACTCCAGGGTAGATTTCAGCCCTGCTCCTCCAGCTGCTCCACATTAACACAACTCTCAGTTGCTTTTCCCTTCATTTCCAAGCACCTTTCTGACGCTTTGTGGTGTATCTCCTCATTTTGCTTCAGATATCTCCCAGACAGTGCTGTGGGTGATGTAATTTGTTCTTCAGAAATTCAGTTTGGAAGGAAGGGATAGACACAAACCCTCAATTGTGGTAGGAAACTCAGAAACATTAGTGGCCTTTTTTTTTTTTTTTTAATTTACATTTTCCCTGTTAGTTCACCCTGAGTTCCCAATGGCACAATTTGCTAATTAATTACTATTATTAGCTAATGGCAGTGAAAACTGAAATTACTGCCTGCCTTAAGCATAACAAAATTGACAATAAATCTGTAGTATAAGTGAATCACTTCCTAGTTCAGGTCTGATAACCAAACACTAACAGCAGTGGGTAGCTTGATGCTTTCTAGAAAACCATCTGGCATACGGTGACTTCATGTTCCAAAGAGAGGCACAAGCAAGATAGTGGATGGACACTTGTGTTCCAGGGCACTGGATATACAGGGGCATTACCAGATTTGGGAGGGCTTTTTCCCGATGTCATGACCAAAAGCCATGGCTGATGGTTCTCCAGCAACAGGGGCTGGAATTGGCACTTTTCAAACAACAGCACATTCATAACTCCTTTTTTTGTCAGCACAAGTGTGCACCCAACAACATGGAGATGACTACCACTATTAGCACCAGGTACTTGCCAGATGTATGCAAAATATTTTCAGGTCTTCTCAGATTTGCATTCTCCATATGCAAATTAAAAGCCAAAATTTAGGCCTCCACATCCTTTCCAGATGACTAAACAAGTGCTTTGCTTTGCAGAAGTGCTGAGGCCATGAAGTCCCCCCCAAGGATTCAGCCTCAGCCTGTCATTGTCTGATGTGATGGGTGAAATGACTCCTTAAGTGCTCTGAGGTTGGCTTTGTGAAAGAGAGCTGCTGTGATGAATAGAAGACCAGCTTCACCCAGGTGTATTTCAGGGCTTCTGCCTTGGTGGACTTAGTGATTGGCAGTGGAGGAGGCTGTGGGAGGCAAGAGGTGGTGGGGATGCAGGAGCAGAGCTCAGAAGGTCAGTATGGGGCTGTGGCAGCAGTTGCACCAGGGATGCCAGGTCAGGAAGCACTGCTAAGGCTGGGAAATGCACTGCAAGAAGGAGGTGCCAGCAAAGCAAAGCAGCTTTTAAGGGCGGGAAGCACCATGCTCTGCAAGCCAAGTGCCCTGGTAATGCTCTTGTGCCACTTCCTCACAGCCACTGTGGTGGGTAGAGTTCTGTGAACTGGGGATGGAGGAGATCCAGGAACATCTGTAACTCACTCTGCAGCTATTATTTTGCAGGTGAACATAACCTCCCAATAGCACAGGACCCCTACACAGCTCCTTCCATAGGGCACTGCTACACAGTTTCCCAAGACTTTGTCATCATGCCTGGCACACACTGGGCAGCCCATTCTCCAGGCTCAGCCTTGCCCCAGATCAGCTGAGACTGGCTCTTGTAACTCTCCATAAGAATTAAACTGCAGAAGAAGACCCTGCTCTCAATGCAGGTGTGAGTTTGTGTCTGTATGCATGCGGATGCCTATATAACAATTATTCTCTCTCCTAGTCTAAAACAGTGGGTGGTCACTAATGTTAGACCAAAATCAATAGATAGAGAAGAAACTGTTTACAAAAGCACGACCATGACTGGGTCACTCACTCCAAAAGGAAGTTAGCGTTGTTACAAGAAGAAAACACTCAGAAGAGGGCTATAATTTAGTGCCTAGATACCACAGTGACTGGGAACTGCGTAGACAGATTAGGCAAAAATTAAATTTGTTTCAAAAGACAAAATTCAAAAGTCAGATCAAAGAAATCAGCTCCAATATTGTGCAGGGAATACTCTCCCACCCTCAAAAAGTATACAAAAGAAAGCAAAACCAAGAAGCTGCCAGCCAGAATTACCAATGCAGTTCCATTTAACAAAAAATCAATATTACAGTAAGATGCCAGTAATGAAAGAAAAACCACAGCAGTATCTCAATAAAGATTACAAATTACAAGATTATGAATGGAGAGCCACAGTCATTTTGGACAGACAAATATGACCACAGTACAACTGGAGACCAAATGATGGTTTCAGAAAAATGCCTGCAGCTTTCAAGAAAGCCAATGGGAGAAGCAAACATGCATCTAAGGGCAGAATTTGGCTCTAGGACTTGCACATGAATAATTGTGGCAGGGAGATACAGAACATCCCAGAAATAAAAGACCTGCTCATTAGAAACCCATCTAGCTAAACCTATCAGGAGATCCTGAAGTAAAATCTCTGCCGTTTGTTATTTTCAAGAATCTGGTGCCAGTCTTGAGTTATTTTTAAGGCATTAAAATAGTGTTTTAATAATAATCTCTCTTCCATCCAAAGAGCTCTTAAGTAATTTACAGGCATTTGATAAACGAGATTCACAGGTCTCCAAAAACCTGTTTCTATGGTGTCAATGCTAAGGACTCCTCACTGTGATACTACAGAAGCCTTCTCATCAAACAGACAATGAAACAGGAGAAAACATGTGGCTTGTTTTGGAGCCAAGAGAAAACACTGATAAAAAATACTGAGATGACTGGTTCAAAGTCTTGCCATGAGTCAGAAAGAAAGGAAGGAACACAGGACTTAATTTGCTCATTTAACCCTCAGCCCATCTCAGCTCTTGTGCAAAAATTTATTTAAACAAGACAAATACTGGAAAAAAAAAAACCCACCAGACTTTAGTTCTGGAACATTCCTATCATCAAATCTCTATACAAATAAAAAGTAGAGTCTGCCTTGTAGAACTGAGACTCCTTTCTGTTTATGCACTGCCCATGCTTAAGAAATGTTTGTTCATTCTTGTCCTCTTTATTACAACAACAGCTTCATAGGATATAGTATTGTCAGCACTTTTATTTCTAAATAGACGAATTGGAGAAAAACAAAATAAACCAGATTAGAGGCTCAGGACAGAAACAAAATGGAATCATCAGAAGGTATAGTGGAAATTAGTAAATCGAATATGTAGATAATACCTCCAGAGAAAGGCAGAATTTGTAGGTATGGCATAAGGGCAGCACAGGCTTCAGTATAGTTAGAGATATCTACCAGAGCTGGGAAAAGAAGCTTTAGTAACAGATGACAAAGAAAATAGAGAGTGAAGCCAATAAACTGCAGAAAAAACTAAAATCAAAATGATAGGGGAAGGAAATGCATGTATCTGCATTGTGAAAAGTCCATTGAATTGAGCAAATGATACTCCTCCTAGGGGAATGATTCATTACCATATGGAAAAGACATAGCCTATGATAAAGGATAGGGGGAAATCACTGAATAGCAGAATCTACCTAGAGATATTGAAAAAGAACATTCTTGTACATTGTAGAAAAAGTACTTCAAAATTCCAACAGGCCTGACTAGTGCAGATATGGAGGGAAGAAAAAAAAAAAAAAAAGCATGCTAAAATATATGATATCATGCCCACAAGCAAGGGTGAAGGTCGAATCAGAGAAAATTTAAAACGCGCCAAGAAACAAGCAGCATCAGCAAGAGTGGTGCCAGAAATGAACAGATTTTATTCATCTCTACTTCAGGACCATAAGAGGAGAAAGAAAACAGATTCTGGGAGCCCTTCTTACTTAGTAGCTGTGTCTCCATGCCACTGACCTACTTATACTTCAAGCACTATGTGTGGAGAAAGGAAGAGACTTGCCAATGCTCAAGAAAAAGGTCTTACAGCACAACAATATTGTGCTACAACAGTGCACACAGTCTGGCTGTTAGGGGATTTACAAGCCAAGCACACAAATAGACAGTAATGAGTTACCCACCAGAGGCTGTCAGCAAAGTTACTAATTAGTACAAATGGTGGTAGATTTTGTAATACTGTCCCCTGCTTTAGCGGGAACTGTTCCAAGACCACCTAACCTCACAGGATTAAAAAACCCCAACAACTTACTCCCCTTAGTCCAGTGTGGCATTTCTGAGCATTTTAAAAGACAGACAAAAAAAGACTTATAAAGGAAATGCAGGTGCAAACTTAAGCACCAGAACAAACTGACTCAAAACTGCCTAATTCCTGATGAGACACCCCACATGCATAAAATAATTACTCCTCACTCTCACCATGGAAGACCCGATCCACTGATGTCAACAGAAGCCCTTCAATTGAATTTTGTAAGAACTGGGCCAAGTCCCAAGATTGTGTGTGCCACTGCTGCTTGTGGATAGTAATACACCTTGAGCTACTGAATCTACAAAACTGACAAAAGCCTTCTGTTACCTAGTGATTATAATACTTCCATTACACATGATGTGCTGATAAAACCATCAGAAAAGACAATTAAATGGGACAAAGTTTTAATATTCTACTTTCAAACAGAGAAACACTTTATCTTTTCACAATTTCAGAGGATCATGTTCACAAACTGTTGACATGTTAAAGCCATTATTAGGAAACATGATGTTGAGAGGAAATTAAAAAGAATTAATGATTTTTTTATTACAGTTTTTTTCTTATTTAAGGATTGCAGCAAAGTTGCATTCCTATTCCTTTTGCCAATGAATTCACAGAAAGAAAAGCACATCAAATTCTAGTGAGTTTTCCTGGTACTACTTCCTTCAAAAAGATCCACATTCAAAAAAAACTCTAATCTGTCTAGCCACTGAGAATTTAATACATTTTCTACTAAATTATATATCTTTCTATCAAAAGAAATATTTTCTGTAATATTTTCTCCAGTAAAAAGTCCTAGAAAATTAAACTAGATCGAACATATGTATTTGTATTGAAAAAACAATTTAGACAATAAATGTCAGTAATTGAAAAGTGTGATGCCCACAATTGGAGCAGTTACAAAAAGGGTCAGCCATTTATAGCCAAGTAAAACAACACACAATTAAAGTTAACTTTGCTCTGCTGGTGTATATTAATCCACACATGAAGACTGTGGAGCACTAGGACAGTTTCAGCCATGTCTTATTTGCCTTGGCCATATTCATGAGTAATACTTTTGTAGACCAGCTCTGTTTGGCATCCATCACAACTTTTCACCCTTTCTTTACTCTTGGCATCTTAACACATCTGAAAAGTTTACCCCAAACATCGTATTTTGTTTAGGGAAAATAGCTATCCATAGGTAGGAGAACAGAAAAAAGTGAATAGAGAAAGAACGTCCTGTTTCATCAATGAATGTATGAATTCCTGTGTGTCACAAATTCAAACAACAAATTCACTGTGACACTCTCTTACAGAGGATTAGAGGAGTTAGGAAATGAGAAGGAGACTTCACCACCTGTAGGTCACCCTCTCAAACACAGCTGGACTGGACCACCATGAAAAATTGCTATTACGAAATGGTGGTGTGGAGAGCTGGAGGATATGAGAGGCTGACAGGGATGGAAACAAAATGTCTAACAAAATATTTTTCAGCAGCTCAGGTGTTTTACCAGAGGAAAAAGGTCACAGAAAATGGTTTCTTTTGACCAGAAATTTATCTGTATTGTAAATAATGAACACATTTCAGGTCTATTCCAGTCTTGAAGTAAGTAGGTTTATTTTATATTGGGGTAATTCAGTCCCATGATGTTTCCCAGGCATGTGACAATCCTCTTCCACCAGCTTTGCTCCCCTGACAGAGTATATGGCATGAAATTCCCCACATACAAGGATCTTCATGAACTAGATTTCATGACTGCCTGGACAGATGCTTCCCTTCACTCAGCCCAAAGCAGTAGCAAAGCCTGGCTCTGGAGTCAGTCTGAAATTTGCTCTGAGAAAAGAGCAATGTGCTATAGTTCCTTGCTGTAACCAGGAATAACACACTTTTTTTTTTTTTTTCTGTTCAGTGATTTCAGTACAACTCAAGCTCTTAAATGCTTTTATGGATCCAGGCCAAAACATATTCAGTAATAGATACTGAAACAAATTATTTCATGTGCCTGTTCTGTAGGTTAATTCACACAAATGAGAAAACAGTTCTGATTAAAGGGCGGAGTGATTTTTAAAAATTTGATTCATACAGAAGTGCTAACAGCCTTTTACTTATACCCACAATTGCTGAACAGAATAGAATCAGTGGAAATGTTATTTCCAAGTTTTGTGGTGTAAATAAAACCTCCTCTCTCTGACTCACAGTGAGTCATATTTGTCTGTACGTATTTATGCTGAGAGGGGATATAACTTTGTGCTCTGAGCATTCTTCTCATGGACAGCTTCTCATGTCTCAGATTCTCTATTGCTCTTGGTTTTTGTGGGCTCTTAAAATCTCTATCTCTAGTAATCTCTCTCTTTTTTTACTGTAACCTCATCCCACTTGTTTGGCTTCCTGGCACGAGTGAAAAAAGATGTGAAGTTGTATCAGTTACAGTGTTGGCATATTATAGGGACTTATGTACAAAATGATAAAACAAGCATGAAAGGCTGCATGAGAAAGGCAGAAACACCTAGGCAAATTCACACCTTGCGTGTACAGTAACTGTAGGGCATCTTCAATTACTTCAGCCAATAACATCTGAACATCCCTTTTTTTTTAAGGACCTTTCTGCTCACAGTTTTTACCAAACCATCCTCATTTGTGCTAAGAACAGCTGGCCCCAGCCCATGTGTAAAGGCAAAAGACTGCATAGCCCTTGTCACAGAAAAAGGAATGGAAACTAAAACCAGCCACATACCCAGCACACATCCATATGTGTTGTCTCTATTTTTAGCCTTCTGAGAGTCCTATGAGACAAAGTGAAATGTGACATATTTATGGGAAACAAAGCTGGGGAGTAGATGAGACTGTAGCCCTCCTTGTCATTAATGTTGTTTGCCACAGGCATTGTAGGCTATTCCAGTTCCTTGTAACTCCAGTAAGTTTAGAGTTTGGGCTCAGAATGTCCCTGCCCAGCATGTGCCACAAAGCCGAACTGACAAAAGACAAAGAAAAGGAAAAGCCATTATTTTGTCCACAACCTTATCTTTGTTGTGAATAGCTGTGGAACCACCTCCCAAAGTTTTGCAGGGTCCCTCCTTTCCCAACCCTCTCACAAGGCTGGGTGCTTCTCTTACTGCCTACAAGCTCCTTACATTTTTGTGCCCATCTCCACAGGGTGACCAAAATTCATCCAAAAATTGAAAGGAGGAGCCAAAAATGACTGATTTTTACAGAGGATTAAAGACAATGCCTATCCTTACTGCGGTGATGTTTCATCCTTAAAATATCTTGAATGCTCCATGAGACAAGATTTTAATGGGAGAAAAAAACCATATGTAGTCAGGTGCATATGAATAAACATATATCACAACCATATGCAGGAGAGGATCTAGAATAACAGTTTTAAAATGTGCTATCTTTTATATACATGCAAACCAAAACTATGTGTATATACACAAGAGACTTGATTTGTGGAGCGTGTACTTCCAAATCCAAGTTACCTAAGACAAGCAAGAGTTACGCCACTTTCTTAATTCTGGCAGATTATTATGATCGAATTCTTTTGCCTTCTGTCAAACAAATGCAGACAGTGGAGGTTTTAAACAAGTCAGCCTTATTTGCCAAACAAGTCAAACATTCAGAAAGATTATGGACACTAGCAGACAATGATTTTTCTGTTTATTGATTCAAGAGTAGGTATAAGAGGAATACCACATATTGCACCAGCTCACAGATAATACATTGGGAATGTGAATACTTTAGTTTTACTCCACTTAATGTACCCAGCTTTTCCCAAGGCTTTTATGAAAAAAAAGAAGTGTGCTTCAGTAGGCACAGCTCTTTATAATTCAACACAGTGGATCAGACTAACAGCACAATGTAAGAGATACACACCAATAAAGCAGCTAGCAGGTGTCATCTTGGAATTTCTTAAGTGTTCTTAGCAAACCAGGTGCCCACAGGAAGAAGGCAATTTACATATCAGTTACATCTTTACACCTGTTTGCAAATGCTGATACAGACCCTTATACTGAGCACTTAGCCAATAGGAAGCTAAGGTACAGCAGTGGCTAATTGATAATTAAAGAAACCTTTAGGAATACCATAAAATATCTGGCATAGGATGCTCTCATCTGCTCAGCAAAGGCTGCTCTGCCATGCACTTAGACTGCTCTGCTAGTTCTCATAACAATTAAGATGGTGTATCTGCGTGAATCAGAGGTTCAGTTGCAATTTTCAGCACACTAGCTGTGTTTTATTGTTGTCTGATGGCTCCTTCTTTAGTCTGCAGAGGGGATCACTTTATTACTGTGGCTTAGACGGCTCACAGGTTGGCCCTTGCCCTTCGCTTTCATAAAGTAAGTATAATTAGATGATAATGTCCTTCTTGTCAAAAATTACCACTTATTTAAGCCTACAGTAATAATTTCATTTTATTGAAGATTTATTCAGATAACATGATTATCACTGTTTATTCAAACGGACATTCTTTTTTCTTCTATTTTTTTCCAGGAGAACAAAAGACATAATTCCTGCAAACAGATGTAACAAACCTGTCAAGATCTCAAATGGTTAAGTTGAGCATTTTACTTGGAAAGGCTGACAAATTTTCTTCACTTCAAAATATCATTAACACCAATAACACATTTGCCCAAGCCTATTTCTAAGTTGTAAAAAAAGATTGCTACAGATTAAGACCCTTGATATAATGCTATAAGCTCCTAACAATGGTATCTTTTATAGTGAAGAGCAACTGCAGACACAAATTGCCCCCTTTCCTGCACCTTTTTCACAAAAATCAATATTAAAGTAGTAGCTGCCTTAACTCTCCCATAGACTATATGAGAAAAAACCACAGCCACGCTTAGGACAGTTTAGGTCAATAAAGAATCAATACCGTGGTTGAATCTGTAGAAAGATAAAAGACTTGGAACTCACTACAGTGTGCCCTATTGTTTCTCTCTATTTTGAAAAGAAGCTGAAGTGCCTCACTTTTTTTTTTTTTTTTTTTTTTTTTTTTTTTTTTTTTTTTTAAACTAGCAATGAATTTAGTGTTTGCAGAAAGCAAGGGAGGTCACTGGAGGCTGCATGTGGCTTCAGTGTTCGCAGACGAGGGGTCTGATCTTGTTCACCCACACCTCCCATTTAGTTCAAGGGGAGTCTAGGGAGCAAGAAGAATGCGGCCCTGGGCCCTGAGAGGACTGGAAACCAAAACACTGTAACACGCTTCCATCAAGCCCAACTCATTTATTAACTATGGAGAGACTACCCATAAAAACTCCGGAGTGGAAGGGGTTCTTATGATTTCTAGCTCCCTGTCCATTAGGAAGAAGAGAGCTGATTTCCAGCAGAGAAAGCTCTCTGATGTATTTGGCAATTGCCAGACATGTAGATCCCACTTACAGCTCAAGTCAAGTTCACCTTCCACATTTCACATCGTGATCCGACCAAATTTGAAACCCTCGTGAAATAACACGGGTTTGGAAGCAAATAAATATCTCAACAGACACACAAGCTTGCACACACACACACACACATATGCCTGCACACGTGGTTTGGATTTGTTTGTCTCTGCTATACCCCTTTTCAGTGTACTGTATATGGTTTCCTTTATAAGCTTGAGAACTGCAACCATATACCTGTCTGGAGAGTAACTGAACATGAAAAAATATTGGTTTGTGTGGACTGGAGAGTTCAGATAAAAACAATTTATGAGCCCAAATCTTCCAAATTCTTTACTTGAAGATGCACTTTGTTATCCTACAAGGAGAAGCTTCTAACACTTCTCAGCTTACAGCAATAGCTCCTGCTTGAAAAAGCTCAGAGAAAATCTAGATAAAGCTGGAGCTACAGCTCTTTACAAAAATTGGCAAGGAAGTGGGTAGCAACAGATAGACAACCACATTTTGAAATGCATTTGTTCAACGAAATTGCTGCATTTTTGAAATGCTAGGGCTCTCAGACTCATAGGGAACACTCTGACTCCTGCTTTGCAGTTTAGTTATGATTAGGAAAAAACAAGAAGTGTTTTTAACATTGTAGACCTAAATGTTCAGACCTCCAAGATGCACTTTTGAACAGTTAACAGTAACTTAAGCAGTTTACATAAAGAATAAATCCAATTGTTCTATTCAGCATTAACAGGATTTTTTGATAAATAATTGGTTGTAATAATAATAATAATAATAATAATAATAATAATAATATCAGGGTAAAATGTTCTTTTATTATATTGTACGGCTCCTTTTCTACAGAACAAAATCTTCTAACCAGCCTTACCATCCTCTCTCCCACTGCAAATCAAATACTGGAAAACATGAAAATGGGTATTTGGCATACTGATAACTGAGTTTCTGAGGCCCTCCCACTTTTTCAGAGGTACTTTACATCATGGAGAAGATTGAAAACATCCACCCTTTGCTCTAACACTGTCATAGTGACAGGGAAAGAAGCTATGGAAATAAGGAATACGGAAATATCAGTGTCTTCAGGGTGGAAGTCTCAATGGTTTTAGCAGGAGACTGCGGAGGCCCAAAAAAGCATTTAACTGAAGTTGCCTTGAGTGTTTGACCACTGGAGTTCTCAAAGAGCAAAATTTCTAGAGTTCAAGCATTAAGATTTCTTCTATTCAAAATATGCTCTTACATCTTTTGTGTACTTTTAAGCAGTGTTTTCTTTCCCACATATTTCCCATCTCTTTCCCACAGCCTCTCCTTCCACCCCAAGTTGGCTCCTCAGCTCTTTCCCTATACTTTTCATTCTCACTGATCCTTTTCTCAGGTCCTTCTTTGGGGTCTATATTAAAGTTCTTAGACCTTTCCAAATTCTTGGTCAGATTCTGTGACAGCATTCCCTTTGGATGGCTCTTGCTACCAGACACATATCTGGAGAGGTCTGATAGCATCTGTCTGCATGCTACTGTCCCAGAAAAGCTTTGGAAAGGGAGATGAACCAGGAGGTTCAATCCAGATTGTCAGATGTATTGCAGCTTCACAGACTTTGTGATGGGAGGTGGGAGAAGAAAAGCAAAAGTGCACTGACCTCTTTCAGTCTAATGACAGAGATACGTTCACTCTGCAAATAGCTGGTGTGGGTTAAGGTTTTAAGACCCTCCAGTTGATTGTTACCACCTATCTGCTGGTAACTGAAATGGGCAGTGAAAGCAGCTTGTTGGCTTTTTTGCTGAAGCTGCTTTAGGGAGCCATCAGACATTCACCCAGCTGGGTTACAGTTCCAGCTTGTTCCCAATGAGGTGTGTGCCCCGATTATGGCTAAGGTTAGTTTCTGAGTCAAAGTATAGTTTCAGTTCTGAAAAGAACTTATTTTCCTAAGCATGCCACTAACTCATTTTATCAAAACCACACTGGACAAATACAGTGCTGCATAATTTCAGCCTTATCGTGTAGCTCAAACTGCAAACTTGACAAGAGAGTAGGCTCTGAGTAATCTCCTCCACTAGTTACTTTGTCACCAGCTGAACAATGACAGGACTAACTCCACTCTCACTAGCTGGTAGCACAGGGTCAAGTGCTATATCATTATCTTCTGGTTTGATTTACACTAAATTATAAAATCAGGGCTTTAAATTAAATAGTGTGCAAACATCAAGAACTTAACAGTTAATTTTTCCCATATCTCCAACAAGATCTCTTATACTTCCCCTTTTCAATTAACAACACCTTTTTTTGAGTCAGTTCCTGAGATGCATCTTTATGAATTTTTGTGCTGATGTACAGGACATGCTGAAAGTCTGATCCCTATTACAGTCTGTAGGACAAAAGTAATTCTAGACTTACTTGATTTTTGTAAAAGGCAGAAACAACAAAAATTAATCTTTACACAAACAACCCAAGGGAGCATTTAGTGGGACTTTTCAATCTATTCATGATCTGTAATTCTCAGCCCCTGAAGTTTCCATGTTATGGCTTAATATCTAGGGACTCCATATGTTCAGGGAACACAGCAGAACCAAAATGAGCTGAAAAAAGAATGCATTAGATTCAAACATGGGATAAAAGAGTACCCAAGGAGCTCTTGCTTCATTTTCTCTACCTGGAACCATGGGACAGTGCAGCCATCTCAGCCTCATTCAAGTGTGACATTTCTCTTGAATATGACAGTGGTGGTGACCTTGTCATTAACTGATGCTGCTAGCAATGTTTCAGCTTTCATAATTCAGTTAATTTTCAAGCCACTGGTTGCTGAACCACCAATATAATTTCAATATAATTAAACCATATTAAAAATAATAATAAAAAATCAGCCCACCTTTTGATCAAATATCAATGTTTGACTTGAACTTACTAAAGCAAGCAAGGTTTCAGTGATGGTTTTGAGCAGTCTCCTTAGCTTCTTCTTGTCATGCCTGGCATGCAGGCATGCACACGAGAGCCCCTTTTATTCTACAGCTTCTTGCTCTCTAGCTCAGGAACAGATAGAAAATTTTCAGCTGTAAAGCTAAGGAGCAAGGGCTGAGTCTTTTGCTGCAGTTGTGTTAAACACATAAAGAACATCCTGGCAAAACCATGTTTACTTCCCTATTTTCTGCCCAGTAAGGCCCGATTCAGATTGTATGCAGCTTTTGGTAGTATAGAAAAGACCTGCTTCACTTAGGTGATCCCTGGAGCTGCTAGTGAAATTGCACTCCATGGTTAGAAGAATTCCTATGTTGTGAGCCAATTTTTCTGTGCTGCTAGAACCTTCTCAGACACCAACCTGCTCTTCTGAAAGAGAACCAAGGAGACAGCTTTCTGGGAGCAAAATCTGCCTCCAGAATTTTTATAGACAGTAAGATGGTAGATGGCATCCTAGGGTGGCAAACCATCCACATGTAGTCACCCCCTCAGCCTGTCATTTATGTAGTCTTTCCATCAAAACCATTGCCTAGTATTGGTCCTTTAAGCACAAAAGTGGGCTGCATGTGCATAATGCCAAGGGGTGAAACAACGTGTGTTCGCACAACTGAGGCAGGGAACACATTGCCTGTGCCTTTGAAAAACCTGATCCTAATCTCTTTTTTTTCCCATACAAATCCTGTGCTAAGCACACTCATGTTCCTTTCTTTCCTTCTGTCTTTTTTTGCCTCTGCTATTGGCAACAACCAACAGAAACCTGAGACCGCTGCTAATTTCCTGGTGGATTTGTCCTCACCTGCTTGGCAAGGCTAGTCATTCTTTCCTTCCATTTTGCCCCCCCAAATCACAGCCTTCTTTATGTGTTCAAAGCAAAATTTGACATTTCTGCCTTTTTTTCTTTCCTGGTCTTCCCCACCTACCATCACTGTGCTTACTTGTTTCCCCAGGCTTGTCTGGGAAGAAGTTGTGAATGTTGCAGCAGTCCTTTATTCAGTTCACCAGCAATACAGCAAAGTTCAAATTCATTCAGAAAAGGAAGGAAAGAGAAGCAATAACTTTACTGATGCCAACAGTGCTCTGCAGTGTTGCAGGAGCTGAGGAGCTCTTCTAAGGTGTCCCTCTCCCCTCAGCCTGTCATTTATGTAGTCTTTCCATCAAAACCAGGTTTAAGTCACTCTACATCCTCCCCTTTTTTGAGAAATAAACCCCCAAAATAAGCTTGCTGGAGGAAAATTTGAGTGCCTAGAAATTCATCCCCCTGAAGGTTACAGAGTGATGTTACTACTACATGCTCTCTTATTAAATGTTACTATTAAATACTGTAATATTAAATACTTGTCTTCTGCCTGAAATTCCTCAGTAGTTACAGTTGCAGCCGATAACTAAGAAATTACTAGGGGTAGTTAAATTTTACATTTGGTACTCATTTTTGCAGAAATTTTGCGTGCCATGGTTCAGCTTAAAGACAAATTTGGGGGGCCAGGTAATACGTGACCTCTGTAACAAAAGATTTGAAGGGTAACACAGCCGTGCCTTTAATTACACTGCTGCTACCAGTTGCACTTCAACACCATACAGAAAGAAGACAGCAACTGGCGGACACAGAGTTGGATTCATTTTATAAGAAGATGTGAGAGTTTCAATTAACACAATCCTGCATGATTTAAGAAAAATATTCAGGAGTGGCATTTATTTAGCCTGCAGCCAAAGACCATTACTGAGAATTACTCTTAATTAGAGTTGTGCGAGGTTGGGAATATCCACTCCTATCATGATTCTTTCACCTACCAGAAAAACTACCAAGCTTGCTGAGCCCCTGGCATTTCTAGAATGGTTAGAAAAATAGCTAGATGATAAAAGTATTATTTTAAATAAGATAATCTAGCCAGTAACACAGAAAAAAATATTTGTTTTGCTTGTCCTTTTAATCTGACATCCACAGCATCATTAAAGAAGCTCTGTCTAAAATATTGCCGCAGAAATCTATGTGAGAACAAAGTTTACCAAACGCTGAACCACCATCAAACAAATGCCTGCTTTGTCATAGGTTTTGTTATCATTAATTGCTAATTTCTCTTCCCTGGATGAACACAACCCAGACTGTTCTGTTTCCAGCGCCAGCTCTAAATCAGAACTGGATTCAGCACTTGGTGAAATTTTGGTGTAGATTAACAGAATGAGTACATGGCTTTACCAGCAACATGAGAGGTAAACTGTGTGGGATTAAATAGTACCACCTGTCCAGAAGAAGACCAACATACGAGCAAAAATCAGCCTTCATTAACGACAAAATCTGAGATGCTTAGCAGAGGGCTGGAGGGACTGCCCAAACACACTGCATGGCTGCACCTTCAGGAAAACATCCCTCAAAGAAGGGGGTCTTGTTAGCCCTGAAGTAAAGGGCTGCAAACTGTTTTCAATGGGTGGAGGAGGCCTGATGAAGCTCTAGCCACCATGCAGAGCTGGGCTAGGCTCCAGACCTGTGATTCAAACTCCCAACAGCCCAAACCCAGGGATATTGTTGTGTTGGCCACAGGAATACCTTTGACTCAACCAGCTTGTCAATAGAGCTGTGTCAAGCCCATATCTGAAGTAAGCCTTTAGATAGAGAAAGTAAGGACAGAGTAAAAAATGATTAAACATTATCCCATTTTCAGTGTTATCAAAGGAATATAAGAATTAGCAAACTACAAGACCAAAAGGTTTTGAATTTGGTTCAGATGAGCTCAGGAAATGTCAGTATTTATTTGGGATTCTTGGACATACAAAATTTTGATTTTCTGAAGTTTTTATTTCATTACCTGCTTCTTACTATCTGAAATATCCTTGCCTCCACTTATTACAAAATAAACTTTGTAGGAGATAGTCAGAAAGAAAAAACACAGACGCACAATAAAGGAGAAGTTCAACAAACTTAGACTCCTAAGAAAAGGCCCCATTTAAGCCTAATGGAAGCTCGAATCTTTTAATTTGTTCCTAATTGCTTTGCTCACTCCTGGTGAGAGCTGAGAGCCATTGTCATGTCAAAAGATGGAAGCAGTCCAAAAATTCAAGGCTACTGACTACATCATTATAAGAAGAGGAGGAAACAGCTGAAAGCCAAACCAAGATTTACCTTTCTTTGCAACTACCCACCCAAATCAAACTGGCAGATACGTAGTTACTGTCTGGATGTATATCAATTGGTGTTGATTCAAACCATCTTTTGATTTCCAATTTTTTTTTTACAAGTGATCTACAAAAAGGACATATAAGTCACCCATGACATCACCAGAAGACTATACAAGAAGCTGCATATTTCATGGAGCTGAGTAAATACAAAAGATACGCAGCACCCTGCAGGATAAGACAAGATGGTATTCATGTGAATGATTTTTTTAAACCATAGACTCAAATCCTGAAGAAAAATTTAAAGGGCAATAAGACTTTAAAGCAAGGTAGAGCCAGGAGCCTTGAGTCTTATTAAACAAAAACAACCAGAGTATCCACATTTTTGTAGTCCTACTGTGAAGTTCCAATAAACCTTACCCAAAAAACTCTGTAACACTCCTTACCCAGCTTCATGGAAAACAAGAAGTGATTCCAGAGGTTGGCTGTATATTTAATACTTGTAGTAGTTAAAAAGGCTACTTTCTTCTTCTCTCTCACACTCTTTTTTTTTAAACTTTTACTGCAAAACCATTAAAGAAAGAACTAGTTCTAGTAATAAAAGGTAGCTATATTCCCACAGGGAGAAGGGGAATGGTGGTTCCTGTGTACCCTCAGCACTCTTGGCAGGGGTACTTATAAAGGAGGTGAAGGTTACAGGGAAGAGAACAGAGTATTTTCTGTTAAATGGAAAACAGAAACTTCCAAATGTGAAAAGAAATTTTACTAAGTTTTATTTCCTTCTTTTACAGCCCTGACATCATATTTCTCTACAGTGACATCATGGCTTTAAAGTAACAGCTTCCAATGATACCAGTGCATCAGAAGCCTTACAAAGCAAAAGCATTTGGTGTTTTACAATTTTCTGAAACACTGATGAAGCCTAGACCTGAGCAGATCTTCCTACACAGCCATGTTCCTATGGGTTCATAAACTTCTATTCAAACCTTGAGAGTACCATGTTGCTAAAGTGCCCAGGGCTGGGAGGGTACCATTGGTGAAGGGAAGTTAGAAATACAATAGTAAACAATACACAGTAAAGTTCAACATGTAAAACTATTTTTCCACTACTCCCTGCTTCCTCAACCAAATCGACCTGCCACACTTAGGGGGAATTACCCACTGGGGCTGCTCCACCAAGCACAGCTACCTCCCAGGTAACCTCCTACCTTTCCTAATCTGCATATAAACCTACTCTTACCATGCTTTCAGGACAACACATTTTTTGAACTTCACTGTCATACTCCAAGACAGATCAAGAGCTATACAGTGTGAGCCTTGGTTTCAATGAGACTCACCCTGCTGAAACAGAGAGCAGTATTTGCCCCAGTTCTGTTTTTAACAGGTCTTCTCAGTGATGGAAATTACTAGTCTTTGATGCTTGCTAATAAACAGATGTGTTTGCCATTCCCAGTTTAAGAGAGAAGGAACCAGAGCCAGGACAGAAGTTCAAAGGACTACCTCTCTCACCTGCAGGGATGTGATTATGCCTGGCAGAGTGTTTTGGGGAAGCAGCTTTCACCCCAGCCATCAGCAGCCCAGGGAGTACTGTAGAGCTACAAGCTCTTTTCCCCAAACTCCTGTACTCCTCCTGAACTGGAGTATTTATTCAGCAGCAAGAGATAAATGTGCGTGTTTTGCAATGCAGAGGTCATAAAGCATCAAGAGGCTGGAGATATTTTCTGCAACCCATGCTGGTGGAAAACCCTCTGTCCACACATATGTGAATACATACAAAAATACATGAAACAAAGGCAATGCGCTGTAATTAGACCGTACCAAAATAATAAGGAATGGTGGCCACTGCACTCAGGCAGTCGGCACTGCAATTTTTTTGGCAGTCTCTTTTGTCACTGAGATTCACAGAATACCACAGAGGAAATTATGGAACCTCCCTTTAAAAAGTCCATGTGTCTACAACAAGTAACAGCTGCTGCTATTTTAATACTATCTCAGGGCTCATATAGATGTGACATCACGCAGAACTAAGGCTTTGCCATTGATTTCACAGCCAATATACCTTAAACTGTAGGGGTTTTGTTACAAATTTGTACGTTGCATGTGTGTCAGAAAAAAATCCACAACTGGAAACCTCCATGCAGTTTCATCCCTTTGTAGTAATTCTGTGAGCCGTAAACTGGTTTCATTTTGGAATTAAAACCTGTATTGATTTTAAGCTGAAGAGAAGTGAGTTCGTCACTAGCAGAATTTATTACACATCCAAACAAAAAGTGGTTTTGAAATTTGACTGGTAAGCTGGCCAAGCAAGAGGAGGTGGGGAAGGTTTGTATTCTAATTTCAAGCTGCAGGGCTCCCAGGTGTATTGTATAGGATTTCCTGTAATTTACAGGCAAAATAAGCAGTCTACAGGAAAATGTTTGCCACACTGTACACGTGTATTAATTACACAGCAGGACAAAATTATTTCTTTATGGTAGGAAGGGGTATGATCTACAGGCAAACTATTAAACTCACGTGGAAATGCAGACTTTCTGCTGCTGTTAAAAAGGGCTGTTGGATTAAGGGAAATAACACTGGCAAATGTCTTCTCATACTTTGTATTCCCAGGTCTGTGACTGGAGCGTATCACAATGTGCCAGGCTCGGTGGGTACTGGGGAAGGGAGCTGTCTCCTTACAAACACACTCCAGGAACCTAACTGTCTCAGCTATCCTGTGGGGGGCTACTTCTGAACTAAGTTGCTCGGAGAGAAAGACCTCCCCCCTCCACTGAGAAAGGAAGAATTTTAAGATTTCAAGTATGTATTGTTCAGTATCTCCCCAAGTTTCGTATAATAATACAATTGAATTCTTACTGGGATCATTGGATAGATATCATTTTTCACCTACCACTGAGCGCTGAGAAAGCATCTCTTTTCATTACCACAGGTTAGTGCAATATGAAACTAGTTAGAGAGAGACAACATGGCACATCACAACCTCTCTTAAAAAAGATGAGGGAAATTCATTTTAGATATGTAACCAGGCCTCGAGACATAAATGAATATGAGAGGAATAAATAAAATATTCAGGCTGCTTTTCTCAAGACCAAATTTCGTCTAACTGTACAGGCTTGTTCTCACTGCAAGATGAGCAATTCTCATTACATTTGTGTTCAAATGCAATTTCTGAAGAACAATTTTTTTTTACTAGTATGAAGAAAAAATCTCACCCGCTACCCACCTCTCCCCAAAGAGTTGGGTTAGACTACATATGGTTGGCATTCGAGAGAGAGAACTCAGAAATGCAGTTTTGTTCGAGGCATTCCTTAAAACATAAAACCCTCAGAGCAAAACTTCTGCCCATATTCTTTGAATAATAAGGCCTGCAGAGGGCTGAGGATTGGATTACACCAAGGTTTATCCACAGATGACCTGTGGGCACTTAAGGATGCCAAATTTTACCATTTATCCATTTAGAAGGAAAATTTCAACAGCACTTTAAGTTAGTATTTCATTCCAAGTTAGTATTTCTTTCCTTAGCTGAGGGGGAGCTTAGAACAACAGCTCTGCAACAAGACATGAGAGTAAGGCTGAAGAAAGGCACTTGTCCCTGCTTTTGGAAAGGTTCTTGCCTTTTTTTTTTTTTCAACTACTGAAACAGAGGGCAAAGCCAGAAGAGAAGAGGCTTTGTATACGTATAGGCTAAACAGCTGGATTGCCAAGATTTTAAAATCCTGTAAGGCCATCAGCCACGGCAGCAAACTACCACAGATGCCTTCAAGATGAAATCCACACATCTCCAGGAGATAGCATACTCCTGACACAAGTTTCTGGCTTCAATACTGTAGCAACTAGCTAAAATTTTATAACTGACGGAGAGAGTACAGCGGGCCGTCCCCAAGATGGGGGGGAGAGGAGGCCCCAGCAGGTCCCTTGTGAAAGTCCGAGAGGCCCGCGGGGAGTGGCGGCTTCCCAGGAGGATCAGGAGCCAAAGGCGCCGGGAAGGAAGAGAATGGCAGAGAAGGGACGGTGCTCTCCACCAGTTCGGAGGGCTCGGCGGCCTCCCTGGCCCCGCCGCAGCAACCCTGTGCGGGCCCGGCCCCTTGCAGGCGCCGCGGCGGGGGAAAGCGGGGAAACAGAGCCGGGGGCTGCGGCGCTCCGAGGCGGGGCCGCTCGGCCCTGGGAGACCCCGGAGGAGGCCGCAGCCAGCCGGGCCCCTCGAGAAGCACCCACCCCCTTGATCTGGACAGGTTGCAAGGAGCGGGCTAGCCAGGGGTATGTGGGTTGTAACCAAGATAAGTGAGAAGCCCGGCATCCGGGAGAACAAAAGCGTAGGGCCCGGTGCAGGTTGGGACTGTGTGGCCGGGGAGCAGCCTCGCTTGGGGAGGTCCGGGTGCCCCCGGGCACAAGCAGCTCAGCGCAGTCAGTCAGCAGTGCTTGCTGAGTCCGGTGCCGGTCCCCACAATTCGAACAAGACGCCGGCACACTGGAGAGGGTCCAAAGGAAGGCTACGAGGATGATCAAAGGTCTGGCGAGCCTGACCCATGAGGAAAGAATGAAGGAGTTCAGTCTCTTCTCGCTGAAGAGGAGGCTCAGGTTGGACCTCATCCCAATATTCCCATACTGATAAGAGTGGATACAGGGAAGACAGAGTTTCTTTCTTCCCAAGGAACCGGATGGGAGAAGACAAGGTGCAATGTGTACGAGTTTCTCAGGGAGAAATTTCATCTTGATACAAGAATTTTACAGTGGGAACATTTATTCTCTGGAACAACCTCCACATGGACATTGTAGTCACCCCATCAACAGAGGTTTTCGGGATGCAGCTGGGTTGCTAGATAATCTCAGCTGGGCTGCTATGCCCGCGAAAGGTTGGACCAGGTTATCTTTACAAACCTCTTCCAACCTGGGCTGCTCTATGATTTCCTCCAGCATAGCAGACAGGGGAGAAGACAAAAGACTGAAGTTATTTGACGATGGCCAACATGCATCAGAGCGGAGACAAAAGCTGCAGCAACAGGAGCCGTTCTCTGAGCTCTGTGTTGTGTACCTGAGAACTCATGGCTTTGGTGTAGTGAGGGGGTAGATGATCTCTGGATACACCCTGGTTCAGTCTATCTCTGCTGTGAGGACAGCAGTATAGACAGACTGTACAGAAAACAGTACATCTTTCTTATTTGCTATTTTGTTGGTAGGACACAGAAGCTAGACCTGCGTTTAAATGCTGCAGACTTTACTGGTCACACAATTTAATGAAACTTTAATGAAAGTGACTCCCAGTTTCAGTTCAGTCCCACTTTCTGCACGTAGAAACGCCTCCAAGGGGGTATTTTTTCGACATAATTTCTGAGGCATTCTTCCCCGCCTTTTCAAGGTAGGGAAAAAAATATCTTGCTGAAAATTTCTAGAGAAAATAGAGTTTAATTTCTTGGAGGTGGTTTGTTGACAAGAAAGTAGAAAGCATGTGTCTCTGCTTCTCTTATTGTACTTCCAAGTAATGAAAGTATTTAAGGAGGTACAATTATGGACTTGGCAAGCACCTGGGGCTCTTGGAACTGCTTTTTTCACACTGAATAAACACTGCAGTTAATCTGTTTATGTTGCACTGCACTGGAAAACTATCTCTAAGAAAAGGCTACAAGTACATATTTTCCACTCCTTCCCTTTGTTTTTAATGATAGTAACTTGGTCAAATGATTTTATTCTTTTTTAATCTCACCATTTACAAGATGGCCAGTTAAAAGCAGTTTTTAATTAACAAAAACAAACCTGGGGATTACTGCACTAGGTCAGATCAATGATCTATTCAGGTTTTGACAATGGCCAAAGGAGATGCTTCAAAGCAATTCATAGGAAACACTGTAATGAACAAGAAGCATGTAACTTCCTGCAGGGACCCGAATTTTTTTGCACACACATCTTACCGACTGCATATGCACCCACCATTTAAACAAATATTTATATATGCATATAGACCATTATCAGTATCTACATTGATGTCAAATCTTTGATTTTGAGTAATTTTTAAACCTGTGCATCCCCTAGAGTCAACTATATATTGTGCCAGCGAGTTCCATAATTTACATAAGCAGACTGGGAAAAACAAGTGAACAAAAGAAGCCCCCAAACCACAAACTACCTGATTTAGAAAGCAACCATGCTAGAACAAGGGGAGAGCACAAAAGCCTACCCACTGCTTGCCATCTCATGTGGTAGTGGTGCCTGCCTGGACCACTGCCTCCCTCATCCCCTCAGCACCTGTGATATTGGATCAGTGATATTACAGGGAATGATATCTCTGCCTATCCTCCTTGGCATCGGGTTGGTTATTAATTGTCTGTGAATTTGCCTAATCTCCATTTGTTGGTACTGAGTGCTCCATCGACTACTGTTGCATCCCAGTTCTCCTAATGGCTTTGTAAATGAGTTCCCTCCTTTTATCTATTTTTGACCAAGCTCTTACCCAATATAGAGTGCCTCCTAGCTCTCATACTGCAGGATTTGATGGATTGTCTTTCTGCTTTCAACTTATCCAGCTAGCTTTGGAAACTGTGTCTTTTCCTCTTCTCAGCTTTCTCCAAACGGAGGAGTCCTAGCTTCTCTAGTTTCTCCTCATAAATGCAAGTGTGCCATCTCTTTAACTGCATTATTTACCCTTTCTTTGGACCATTTCTAACTGCATTATGTCATTCTCGAGACGCAGAGAGCAGAACTGTGCACAGCATGGCTTTTTTATTGCAATCCTTAATAAATACTATAATACTTTTGATTCCTTACTGCCTTTGTGCCCTATGCATGGACATTTCAGCTGTGTTCAAGAGTGAATGGGAGACAAAGCATTGAAAAACTCCTTATTCCAAAGTCAATCCCCTGGACAAATGGGAACCTACAGGAGCCCAGAGACCAAAGGTGCAGCTCCTCTGTATATTATTTTCTTTCAGAATATGGCTTATCAGCACAGTAGATGTCTAGTACAAGGGAGTTTTGAATGGGAACAACCTAAGTCATCAGAACAGACTAAAGTTGCTATTTTGTACATTGTAAAACAGAGCTAAGCCATATTTACCACAAATATGCAGTATAAACCAGAACCCTGAGCTACAGTACAGTCCACAGAGACTGCCTGAGTCATGGTAATGACTGATAGGAAGTTTTACTCTGCTGATGTTGATGTTCATGATGTCTGTAACGCTTGTTACGGACATCCTCTAGCAAGGATGAGACACAGCACTCTATAGGAACCCAACCCATAGTCTGAACAGCAGAAGTCACTTTCTACCCTGCTGTCTTAATTAGAGAGAGTAATGACTGGTTCAAATTGCCCAGTGCTAAGTTTGGCTTACTGTATTGCCTGGGGAGCAAAACCATCAGCAGCCATCAGTAGCAGGCGGTATAGGCAAGGAGGCTCTACTGACATTATAAATCCCTGAATGGCCTTAATATTCACACTAAAAATCCTTTGTTTCTGCCCTGAACTACAACCATAAACTGCAAGCAAATCTTGAGAGGGCTACACAAATGCTACAAGTTAGCCAGTGGATGCTAAGCCTTGAAAAAGAATAATTGTGTCCTACCCTGCTGCTCTTACACCCTAGAAAACAGTAGCCCAGAATTTGAAAACATGGCTAGATTTTCTTCGCAAGTCTGTAATGCTGTACTCTTCATCTTTTTCTTCCATTTAGGCCCAAATCTTATAGTTTCATTTGAGTGTAAAGTATGAGAGCACAAAATTCAGTAAGAGCCTTTTTAATCAACTTCAGTTTTCATTATATTGGGACTGGTGTTGTTAAAATCATAGCAGTACAAGGAGGCAAAAACTGTATGTCCATAAGGTTAAAGAAAAGTGTGTGTGTTTAAAACATTGAAGAAATTGTTCTGAGAACAATTCATCTTCCTGAAAATATGAACCCTATGATGCTGCCAAGGTCAGGCAGAGCTGTGATAATTTAGTGCGTAAGTGCTAGTTATACAGCACAATGCCACATTATTTAATTTTGTAACACATTCATACAACTGTCTGACAATAGCCATGGACGTTAATACTACCTGTGGGCTGAGGTCAAGGCAACGTAGTTTAATGTTAAAACAAAAGAGCTAATTGGATTCCTGTTCAAGTTCTGACTTATTATGTGATAAGAGTTACTTTTCTTCTTTCTGCCTCTGTCAGTTCAGCTGGAAGGGAGGACCACGGTGTGGCTCATGACTGAAATGGAAAAGGAAAATGCAGTGCATAGATCTGGCTTATTTGGCCATTCTTCCTAATTTCTCTGTCCCTTTTTCTGTTCATCTCTGGTTTGTGAATTCCAGGCCATTTCCCTCAGAGAGCTGAAACACAACTCACCTTGTGAAATGGGAAGGACTAATATTAAAAAGGAGAAGTCATCTTCAGCTGTAAAAATCAGATGTCTTGCTAATGCCAAAATTCGTAATATAGAGATATTCGGGGCTTATACTTCACTCTTACAACTGGCAGTGCACTGAATATTTTATAAATAAGACTACGTCATATACCCAAAAACCTTATAGAGACAAATAAGCACTATTCCCTTTTGACAGAAGAAAGCATAAACACAGAACAGTTAAATGAGCAATACAACAAGACCGAAGAATTCAAGACTGAGAAAACAAAACCCCAGAATTTTTGCCTTTGTTTCTAAACTTACAAAAAATATTTTTGTCTCAAAAAATGGGATTAAGTAATTTAATTAATGACAAAACCTAGAGTGGAGAGTGACCCTCTGAAATGGCTGTTGTATAGTGTGACTTTCAAAATAATACCCTTTCAGTGCACAAAAGGAGAGAGCAAAAGATATATGTTGGCTGGCTCAACATGTATGGTTGTCTCCAAGGAGTTCGTACAGATGATCAGACCACAAACTGTCAAATGCACTGGAGTGGGAATGTCAGGAGGGAGAACAGTCCCTGCTTGAAACTAGAACAGACAAACCATCAAACTTAAAGGAACAACTGGCAAACACATCACATCACACACCCTTTGCACACCCAAGTGCAGATCTGTTCCCCAGTAATACTGAGTTTTGAGCTGCTGCCTTTCCCTTTGGAAGTCCTCCCAATCCTTAGTCCCCTTGCACACAGAGCTGCCCACAATTCCCTGGTCAGAAAATACCTTAGTTTTATTTTTGGGAAGGACCACTGCAGCATTTGTTCCTGCATGTACAAACTCATGAGCAGGTGGGTTGAATCCTTACAAGCTAAACTAAAATTCCCTCTGCACATGCATTTTTTTTAAAAAAGCTGTGGCACACTGTTGTGCCATGTAAAAAATGGACTTATTCAAAGAAGTGGTTTTAAGTTCAAAGATAATGTCATGTTCATTTAGGATATAAGCATGAGCAACACACAGATACACTTTGTCTCTCCACAACCATATCTCAGCTGTAGGCAGGGTGGGAATATAAAAGAGAGAGCAGGTGGGATTTTTTTTTTTTTTAAGTGGGAAGAAAAATACTTAGAGCTCTAAAACTAAGTTCACTGTCTATCCTACATTTTGGAAATGAAACAAAAATGGTTTATGGATTGAGCAGGAATGCTGCAAAATAAAAAGAAACAATAAGAGGAAAAAAATGTGGGAAATTCACTGATTAAACACCGGATTTTATTTTAATAGAATGTAGGCAGATTCCCCATTTTCCCCACTGCTTGTATCACTTCTGTGAAGAGGCCACTGAACTTACACATGCAAAAGCCATTTATCGACTTGTATTTGGTATCTCACAAGGTCTGAGTCCTCAAAGAGCTCAGAAATAAGGAGCTTTCAGGTTGGCACCTACCTAAATAGACACACTCGCTATATGTAAATGGTCTCTGTCACCACAGAGATTTTGCTGAAGGCATTTGCTCTATGCATGTAACTCTGACATGATTCAGAAGAGAGGGGTTAGGACCCTGATCTCCCTGTGTAGTCAGAGAAGAGGGATAAGCCCCGTAAGTGGGATGAGAGAGAGTTTGGAGGGCTAATGCAATGATTGAATGTGCTTTCTGTGAGCTGGCAGTCCCAATGTCTGAACTTCAGTCTCTGATAGTCTGTTCCCTACCTACTAAATTTTATAAAATGCTTGCAAAAAACACCTTGCATGTCATCTTGTGCACATCAGTGGTGTAAGACAATTAAACATGGATTCCAGTGCCACATCATAAATCATGGCACCTTGTGTCACACGCACTTGAAAGACAAAATGTGAGAATCTGTCTACAACAATATCCTTTAGCTCAGGAAGAGTCACTTTGGCCTTTCAGTGTGCAAATGCAGTTGTTGCCAGCCCACGTGGCCCTGCTCAGGGTCTGATCCTGATTGCACTGGTTTGCTCATGAGTATTAACTTTAGGTGCTTTGCTGTGATACATGGTTACATATGTAAAATCAAAACGGAGCCTTCAGCAGTTCCTTTTACAATAGCACAGGCAAATAATCTCCTCACTACTTATTCCATTATCACCGGCTAATTGGAAGACCTGGAAAAGTTCCTCCATGTCATTAGCTGTCTACTAGATGAGAGAGCTGCAGCAGATCAAATCCTTCACCACAACAGCTATCTTCATGCAGGAAGGGTCTTAAGTCCAGGCTGTAACTTTACCATTCCCATCGCACAAGAGATGCACAGTGGCAAAATATCCCCAAAATGGGATTAAACAATTATGTTGAGAAACACAAACACATAGAGACCTCCCACTAACTCAGCAGATTCTTTTGAAAGCTGGCACTGTCAAAACAAACACAGTCGCCTGTAGCACCCTTCCACCGCTCCTGCTGACAGCGCTAGTGAGGAGGAGGAGGTGCTGAGTACTTTGTTATTATGAGGAGGAGGGTAGTGTTGGGAAAGGTGTTGAGTTTGACACAGAAGTATCAAGAGCAGGAAAGCGAAAGTCAAGGAAATCAGCCTTGTGCCATCTAAAATTGCTCTGGCACTAAACCTACAAAAATCAATGACTCTGCTTTCACAGTAGTTTTCACATAAACCTGAGGGAGCGTACAGCACGAGTTGCACCAGATGGAAAGTCACTGGAAGTAGAGAGTGAGACAGCAGCAATGTTGGAATCTATCGGCTACATCAAATGCAGCATTCACTAACAGTAATTAGGGCTATTCACATCTATCCCTGCCTTTTACATCAGCTGTGCCAGTGTGGAGCAAGAGACAACACAGAGAGAACACCAAAGTGTCATAAATGTATCTGCAGGTAGTAAAAGAATTGTTCATACTCTTATGAATTCATGTCTTTTATCTGAGTAAAAATTCGGTAAGACAACAGTCTGAATTTTATGTTAGAAGTTATTTTTCCCAGATTCCACCTTTTCAAACCCATTTCATCACAGAAGCTTGTCTTCCTTTGCCCTCGTCTCACAAAAACAGCCCTCCCCACATCACATTTAAAACGTTCTCACAAAGAAAACTGAAGGAAAATAATTTTTGTGCAACTTATCCATCTTTCAAAGCAGCTTCTGGCAGAAGGGAGCTGAGAGTGATGAGTCCATAGAATAATAAATAATAACAATATTGAGCAGTTTTGCAGAGCAAATATACATTGAAGAACTTTTCCTCTTGAGTGCCTGACATTATTAATTTGTTCTCCAAACAGACTAGTGAGGGGAGTCGGCCCATTTTTACAGAGAGGGAAAGTGAGCACATAGATTTCAATAATCATTTAAGACATAGAGGAGTCAATTCCAGAAACTGGGCAGAACAACTCACAGAAGATCACAGTCCATATCCATGGCAATATTGGGGTAGAGTCCTGCCAACACAGTAATTGCGATCAGCAAGTGACACATGCCTGGGGTTTTTGACACCTGTGAATAATATCATCCTTGAACTGTCCTTCCCTGTGGCCCAGAAGAAGTACATCCTAGGCCTTAGGAAGAAGTGAAGGCTGAACAGAAGCTCCTGTAATTATTGATGACGAAGTATTTCTAACCTCGTCCCAGGTTTTGCTTAAAAGGGTTCAAACTCGTAGTAATCTACTGCCTAAGTAACATGTGACATCCAAACGATCCATTTTGAGTTGCACAGACACCCATCTGGGGCATCCTTTCCCATCACTCCTGTGGAACAGCATCATTTTTTAATACTATTTTTTACTATGAGGACTGTGTTTTCAGCTTGGTTACTGCACAGCAGAGATTTCAGATGAATTGAGGGGGGGGAGAAGACCTGAACTCACTTGCTATATCTACATGAAATGGTTAGTGAATGACATTGTGTCCAACCTTCTAACATCTAAGAGAAAAGCATGGAAAAGCTGAACAAAAGAAAACAGGAAAGCTCACTGAACTGGGGGTATGGGTCTGCGGTTTTTGCTTGTTTGCATAGATATAGAAATGTAGGTTGATGAGCAGCTAGCTTAATTTTATGTCTCTCTCTGTTTTTTATAGAACTTGTGGAAGGGTCACAAAAGTTACAATTTCCACACAGCACCAAAGGCAGGTCAAAATCCTGCTTGCATCATTCAGAAATCAATGGATTTATGGATTCCTGTATGGACAAGCATCACTTGCCCTTGATAATAGCTGGGTGATGAAACCAACCTTCATCCTCCCCTTTTCCTTATAGCATGGCTTTATGAGCCAGATCACAATGCGAAAGAAACACAGGCAGAAGGATGACTCTTCTGTGTCACCTCCTGCTTGCTCTAGGCAATTGTTGACACACCAGTATGATATGGCACATGCTGATGCTAGGGCTGTTGCTTTTGCTTTTTAGAGCCATTGATTTCCTGCCCTTTCTTGTAAAGGTTTCTGTGAACTGGAAGCAGTTAAAGGTTAACTGCAAAGATTTCATTAAACAGAATATTTAAATATTGTTTAAGATCCTAAATGCCTACACCTAAGAATTGAACTGAAATTTATGTCTTTAGGCAATGAAGTTCCAAGAGTTACCTGCCAATATGAGCACCCCAGGCTCTGGCTCCCTCAGCTGCAGCTTGGCACCTGCAGGCAGCCCCCAGCTCTGCATTGGGTCCTGGCAGTAGTGCTGGCTGTCACAGGAGATCCTCTGCTTGGGATCTCACTAAGAAGAAGAAGAGGAAGAAATAGGTTTAACTCCCTGGCAGAGCCTTAAAATAACTGAAGTCTGTCATTTTGGTGAGAATTAAGTCAGAAGATCTGAGACAAGAGGAAAACACTTCCCTACCAGCACTCCTATCCCTGGCACCAGTATGACCGAGAAAGAGCAAGAAGACACAAGCATAACCCTGTGGCAGAGGCACAGCATCTCAACTAGTCAACATCAACACCTCCTGGTGGGGTGCCTGGAAGATAGGGCTAGAGAGAAGCAAAAAGGAACATTATAGGGACAATACGCTCTGAAAACTCCTGCCAGAGGGCAAGAGAATTGGGGAAAAGGATTGCCTCCCAAAATACATTGCACACACGTGTCTACATACATCTTGTTTACAAGCTGTAGCATTATAAAATGATGTTTCTCTTACTGTGGTTGTGTTTTCCCATCTATGTTGCTTTTTTTCAAAGCAGCATTTTCATTGCTTTATACACAAACTAGGCATTAGCAAAAGAGGAGAGTTTGCTGCCTGGGAGCATCAAGGGGAGCCATTTTGCTCACCTGGAGATCCGTGTGATATGTGTGTTAATTTTAGGAGGAACCTCCTGTTATCTAAACCCAGCACCCAGTGCTGATGACAGCACCTGCCAGAAGGGCTACATCCTGTGCATCCTAAGGCAGTTTTTCTGTGAAGAGGCTATGACAAACCTACAGTACAGATGATCCTTCATTTGGGGGTGTTTGGATCGAGACCCTTAGTTTGGGTCTGTCTGAAGGAAAACTTCCTTCAAGATGTGCAGATATTAGGTTTTTAAAGCTATACGGATATGGCTCAACTGATTTCCCTTATCTCTTCCACCACCAATTCCACTTCTCAATCAGGCAATTCAAAGGTTTCCCCTACTGTATGCAAAAAAACCCAAAAACAAAACCAAAACTTCTTTCAGCTGTACATCACTCCCCAAAACCATAACCCTGGGGACACAGCCAGGCTGTAAGAGCAGGGCATCCCAGCAGCCTCAGGGTGTTAAAGTTCCCTTGGCGATGCTGAAACAAAATGCTGCTCTATTTTGATGCTCAACCAGCCCTGTACTGGCAGATTTGGGGACGAGTAGAAATGAGGGGGGTGATGTGATATTTAAAACATACCCAGTAAGACCTATCCCCTGCAAAGTATTTCACTACAATAGGTTTATTCGGTCTTCATAGTCATTAGAGTATTTTCAGCATTATTTTTTTGAGATTTGTTTTGTTTCCTAAAGAAATACTTTTTAATGCAAAACCAGACTGATGAATACATCTTCCCTGACTCCAACTTTGAAAAAACATAATGCTTCTCATCTTATTTCTTCCCCAAGTCAAAATAAACCAACCAAATCCTGCACTATACCTATCAATACAAACAAAAGATGCAGACATTTTTTTTTCCAGAAGAAATAAACACAGTTTAAGGAATGATTTTCATTTCATGGTGGCTTAAGGTCCTTCAAACTCAACAGAGTTGATTACTGAATCAAATTAAAGGAAAGCAGGGAACGGAGTTTTCCTGGATACACCTGTAATGTTATACACTCCGCATGCTACAGGAAGGAAGTGACATGCTTGAGCTACAAGTAAGGAAAACCCAGAGTGCAAAAAGATGGGATATCTTGGGATTAGGTTTAGCGTAGCATCCAACAGTGTGTTTACTTTTCTTCTCCATCTCATATTTCTTCATGGGATCAGTCCCCAGCCTTGCAGACCCTCCCAGGAGTACAATGCCCCTTTCGTGTATTGTATGAGTGGCACTGAGAGTTCGGCAGCTTCAAAACATAAAAGGAAAAAAAGAGTCTCCCTCAACGCCATCATCATTTTTAAAAAAGGCAATTGATGTCGCCTGAAGCAGCAGCTATGAAGCCCAATTATACCACATTTCATTCAAGTGTCAAAAATTGGAATAATAATAACCAACAACGAGAGGCATATATAGGAAATGATGCTGCCATCTTCTTTTGTTTTGGCCACGCATTCTTATAAAATCCTGCTTTGAGTAGACCCAGTGCCACATTCCTTCAAGGACTTTCTTGTTCGCTATTGTTTTCAGTTCTTAACAATTGGCTTCCCTGACTACTTTCCTCGTGTTGACAGTCGCTCACAGAGCCTCCATATGCTCTCACTACTTGAGTAGTCAATCATTTGTGAATTAGCTACCCGATCAAATATCTACAAGAGGCTGGTAGTGTTTATTCATTGCTGGTGTTTTGAGTGAGTGTATTGCTTGCAAAAGGTGTCAGATTAAACACACAGAAATGAATTTATTCACAGAATACAGATTGCATAGTCAGAAACAGAGACAAGCACTGGCCTGAGTTCACATTGGTTTGGGGTTTTTTTTTTTTGGTTTGGTTTCTTTCGGTGTTTTCTTTTCTCCCTTTGTTTTTTTATAGACCATGCCTGAGGTAAGATGTCCCTGGACTCAGGAAGACTTCAGCCACCTGCTTACTTAAAATGGGATATTTGGAGAAAGGCTGGAATCTTGGCTGGAAGCAAGAGAACAGCTCCAGGGGCTGCCTCAGTGTGGAGGACAGAAAGGTTAAAGCAATCAAAGACATCCTGATGGCATGTTTTTCTCATCTTAGATCATGGAGGTGCATCCTACAGCCCTGTGAAACACATTACTCTTTGCATCAGCAATATTGGTGCATTCCCAGATGCATGGATGGAGCCTTCGTAGCCCATTGACAAAGAACACAAGAAGCACTTGGGCATGATGCTATGTATGATCTCAGACAAAAGGAGTCCTTTTGAGATCTGTCTGAAAATACCAACACAATATTTTCCTTAGCTGCCATTTTAGAGGAATTTAAAGGTATTTTAATGCTAGCCAACACAGCCTAAAACAAGCAATGCCAACCTGCAGAAGAGCCCAGCTTTCCTATAGCAGAGCTGTTCCAAAACAGGATTTTCACTTGCCTATCAGAGGCACTGCCTAATTCAGACCTGGACACAAACCTTCACAGGCTTTAAATACACAATGCAGGTGAACTTGCCTCCTTTTATAAAAGAAGAGCAAAAAAGTTGAAGTAAAAAGGCTATGTGTGTTTGTTGATCTCTTTACAGCCCAGGTTTATGGTAGAAGATGACAAACATATATATCCACAGGGGTTCCATATTTGTCAACCTTGCCTGACTTTAGAGATTACCAGTAATCTATTTATAAGCAAAAAAAAAAAAAAAAAAAAAAATTTTAACTGTCAGTCCAAAGAAAATGTCACTGGTGATGAAAGAATCGAGCTGATTTCTTTTCTTCTCATGAATCATTGTCACAATAAAGGGTCTGCGTGACAACTCTGCCCTTAGCAATCATTGAAAAACACAATTCCTTTGAAAGTATGAGTTGGCTGGTCCTTATATTGATAGTACTTGGTGACGATGACAATAATGCACAGGGAGAAACGTAACTTAGCTGCTTGTCATAGTTTCTGCTTCAGCTGACTTCCAGCAGCATTTACTATTCTGTATTAATAGAAATTAAAATATTAAACACTTACTCATTAAGGTATGTAGATATGATTCACAGACAACTAGTAAAATTCTATTTTAAGCAAAGATATTACTGTGAAGAATACTTTGAGTTAGATCTTCCCAGAAGAAATATAAAGAACTTGTTTATTCAGTGTCAGTTGGAATAACAAAAATTTGTTTCATTTGTAATAGAAGACCAATACATATTAGGCCAATGGCAATTTTCCTGAAATTTCCCTTACTTCAGAATTCATGAAAGAAAACACAGCAAATGTTCAGTGCTAGGGCCAGTAATGTAAAGAATCAAAGTGGAACTACCTGGATTGTACATTAAATAAAAGGCAGGGAATGAGCACTGAGTGAATTTTTATATGTTCACATTACAACAAACTAGTCAAAGATTTTGACCCCTGGCACTGGAGGAATCTTTGCAGTCTTGATATTTTCAATAAAGTAATTCCCAAGAGGGCTGGAAAAAACACACACTCTCTCTCTCTCTCTTTTTCTTCCAATAAAATGAGACACCATCTGTATTATGAAAAAGAATACTAATAATTTGATAGTGCTCTGAAGTAGCTTTTATAAAGCTTTTGCTTGGGATTTAATATTGCCCAGGAAGTCCATCAGATTTTTGTGGGTTTGCTGAAGAAATAAATGTGCAGCATTGAATGTCATCTCGTTCATGCAGTCAACAACTCATACATCAGCAAAGATAACATTGAAGGTGATGTGCTCAAATCTACAGCCAGCCTAGCCTACAGTGGAAGGAATCTGGAGAGGAGTTAATTTCAATAATGTGGTATGGGTGGGTCCCATCTGTACACAAAAAATTGCCTGATAAGTATGAAATGTGTTCCCTACACTGAAATGACTTCAGTACATCTCCTCTTTTAGGGCCCTGACAGCAGGAATTCTCAGATGACTCCTTCTAAGCTGATTGTACACAAATATTTGAGTATAGTGCAAGTTTATTACTTGAGGAAAGAGAAATAAAAAGGCAAGAGACTCAGGCAGCAGTGTGTAATAATGAATAGGTGCATGCAGTCAAAACAATTAATGTCATTTTGCAAGGTTTTTTTGAAATATATCAACAGAGGGAATCCACAGATGGCTCTTTTTCAGTGCATTTTGGAAGGAGGTAGCATGGGTCACTGTAAATCCCAGGCTGAAAGATGAGAAGGACAAAAACCAAACCAAAAAAAAAAAAACAAAGGAGAGATAAAAAGATTTCTAAATTCTCCTGAATTAGTTCTTCCCAAACAAAAGAAAATAAAATTGGGCATGCACAGCCAGGGCAAAGACTGAATCAGAGAATGGGTGGTCCAATGCAACAGATACACCTATATGACCCATAATGCCCTAGTGCTGGGTAGAGGACCAGAATTTTTCAGTGCTTAGCAGCAATTAAGGCCAGGTTTACAGAAAATGTTCTTCCCAGGAGGGCCAGCATAGCAGAAACCATTTGGCTCTCTCTTGTTGTTTGCACAAATGTTTTAAGAAGACTTTCTTTTCCTGGAGTGCTGCCCTTTTTCTATACCTAGTTATTTAAACAGGAGTTTGAAAGTCTGAATTATCATCTCCCTGAATCTCAGCTTCCTATCATTAAAATGAGAAGAAAAGTAAACTTCTTTCACAGAGGAGGAGCAAGAATGATAAAATCAGAGGTGCATAATGCTCAGAAATATCACTGCTGGGGGTCAGATAAGGATTTGATTTTTGCCCCAACAATTCTTACTTTGCTCTTGCTGTAGTGTTACCCTTCATTACATACTCAAACATTCAGAATAAAATCAGATTGTAAAGCAAAAATGCTCTCTACTCTTAGAAATCCTCCTTCTCTTCAAAATGACTGAGCTGCATTGCTCACTGAGACTGTCTCCCTGTACCAGAGATCAGAATAGATTCCTTTCCTTCACCTTCAGTTTGCCCAAAGCTTTGTCCTGCTTTTCTCAAGCAGACAGCTGATGAGCTTGGCACGCAAAAGACCATTACGTGTCTATGTTTGTGGGTCTGCATATTATGTATTTTTATATGTATATATATATAATGTATGTATATGTATAAACATGTGTGTACATGTTTAACCTTTCCCTGCTGGGAAAGGACCGACAAACACTTGAACATAACTCCATCCATTTTTAAACATCAGGTGGTTGGATGTATGAGAGGGGTAGAGAACATCACTTGCTCAGTGACAGAAAATAGACTGTTTCCAGGGTTATTCTTGCCCTCATTGGCACCAGGTGCATAATGATGACCTAGCGTATTGTAACTCACAGCAACCCTGGCAGACAGCAAACACTGTCTGAAGCCATGCCAAGAAGAGAAAAGATTGTTCTTTTGCTCTTATATTTTCAAATACAGACTTGCATTTGCCTTATTTATCGCCAGTCAGTTGAAGGGACAGAAGAGGTGAAATCACCAGATAAAGCTATCCTGCTGCTCCCTCATTGCCGTTTCCTATAAACATTCACAAACTTTTTTAAAGAAGTGGCCATTTCCAATTTACAGAAAGGTCAGGAACCTGTAAGTGAAGTTGTGAACTATCTCCCACAGATCTAGCAAAATACTGCTTTTGGTCTGAGTAAGCCCCAGGCAGAAAGGAAAGACACAGTACACATGATGGGGTTTCACCAGCCAGCCCACAGCTGGTGATCCTGAACAGACCAAGGGAGGAGGAGAGCAAAGACTACAAGTTTTGTGGAAGATCTCAAGAGTTAATGAGATACCCTATAGGTGTGTCGTGTAGGTTTGGAGTACAATACTGTGAATGCTACACTAGGCAAAGGTGCTAAGCAAGAGCATGGATAAACAGTATAATTTCCATAATTTAGGGGCAAGAATAAGTGGAGTTATTTCATCACATAAGTCAAAGCCATGAAGAGATTTCCACCTTAATGATTCCCCGTAAAAATATTTGAAGACTTGTGCACATCTGAAGGAAGGACTCAAAATAAAAGAAGGATCCCCCTCTGTACTTTAAAAATTACTTCTGTAGAGCATTTACCATGTATCATCCCAGAAGTACACTTGTGCACATGTTTGGGTGTAAGAAGTTCTGTTAAGTTTGGAGAGAAAAGGAAAAGCTTTTAACATTCATCAAGGACACAAAGCTAAACTGGTATTTCTTTTCTCCTGTTTTGACCAATTATTCCTGCTCTCCTGTGTGTCATTTCAGACTACTCTGCTTCAGGAAAAGCCTGTGAAGAGCCCTTTGCTGAGGAGAAAATTTATATTCTCAGCATTTGTTAATCTATTTTCTTAATAACTTGGTAAGCAAACTGTGCTCCTTATGGAAATCCTGGTAGATATGGTTAGAAAAAAATATTTATGCTCCTAGAATGACAGCACACCTATGATTATGTCATGGGTAACCTTCCCTTCAGAAAGTTTCAGTCTCCTTAGGACACCTCCTACAGCACTGTTTTGCCGGTGAAAAGTTTTCGTATCATCCAATACCTGAAAGTGCTGCTTTAGCCTATATTTAGAACAAGAAAATAACCCTGTGACTTATGTGGTGTCTACCATAAAGCAATCCATCCTCTGGCCTTAAACAGATGATTGTCACAATTCTCCCCTTCCCTTTTATTTAACTAAGATAAGTTTTTGGATTAGGTTCTTCTTTGTGTCAAAATAATATTTAGGCCAACAACTCTTTGCTCCTCTCTCACCTCAACCCCCTGCATCCATCTACCAAAGTATCCCAGATGACCACCTCCCAGATGTCAGGACATACCTGGACATGGAAATTACTGGCAAGAAAAGGTTGCAAGAGGCCTTGACAGAAGTCATGAAATAGGGTCCCCAGCCCTGTTAACCACCAGGACCTTCTGGCTTTCTACCCTGGGCTTCTGTGGGTTTTACTTCAGTCCTACTGCATCCATACTCATAACTCGAAATGAAAAACTTATTCCAGGCACTTCTCAGCCTTGGTTTTCTGCCGATAGTCAGACCAGGGCTATGATCAGGGTTGTTTTGTTTTTTTTTTTGCTAAATCACAGTCCTGAACAAGGACTTGGAACAATTTTGGATTTCCTTTTTAACCCAAATCTTGATATGAACTTTGCACAGATTTTCTAGGTTTCTCAAACTCAAAAATAAAAAAGTAATCATCTCACACTAGACTGACTTTACAGCAGTTTTCCTTAACTAGTACCACTTTTAAAGTGAACTTAATGAATATCTAACCTAGATAACAGAATGAGGGCAAGAGGGTCATGGGGAAGATAAAAAGATGGTCAGAAAACAACAAATACCCAGTGAAGAAAACCAGACACAGAACGAAGGATAATACCCAGAAGTCTTATGAGACAGACTGGTGATAGGAATAGCAATCATAACTAGAAGAATTCATGTGTTACCTCATTTGGGTAAAGTGGGCCAATATCTCTCAACTGTCATATTTTTTCAAGATTAAGGCAAGGAAGGCTTTGTTTTTTCTTTCTTGTTCTGTGATGCATTTTTTCTTTCAGGAAGTTCAGTGGTTTGTTTTTTTATTTTTTAATTACCTTGATCTTGCTTTCCCTGTTCCCCATTTGGTCACTGTTTGAACAGGAATGAATTCCCAGTCCCCAAAGACCATATGTGATTTCTATGGAGTGATCCCAAATTACCTAATCTCAGCTCATATGCCAGTATGCATTCAGAGCTTAACATCTTTTTTTCCTTGGAATTGGGCACAGAAACTGCTTGTTGGCTCAGATGTAAAAATAATACTCAAAACACCGAGGCCAAACCCTGCACAATAAGTCTACATATGTGGTTGGGCACTAACAAGCAAGCAAGAAAATGATCTATTTAAAGACTCACTTCTGATTTGGGCATTGCTTTGAAGCAGTGTGAGTAGCCAGCAGAGTCTGGTCTCCATCACAATTCTTCAAATATAAAAATTAAAAAATGATGATAATTATGCATTCTGAAAGCTGGATGGGGCCATGCTACACTGAAGCATATTTTCCAATGTAATTAGGGCTTTCAGCTGATTCCTTCCGACTGCAATTGTTATTTCAAATGTGAATTAATAAATCATGTCCATCTAGTTAAGAATTAAAATCAGTCTCAAGTATTCCTGCTTAGACCAGCAAACTTAAACAGAGGGAGGGATGAATGCTCCCAAGAAACTCTTGGTGGGAAAAAGAAGAAACAAAAAAAGAAAAGAAAGAAAGAAAAAGAAAAAAGGGCCTCATCTTATTTAGAGTTTTTCAGGCATCTAGGAAATACACAGGATGAAGTTACACGACTTACACATATGGAAGCATTTTTCTAGCTTTATACCCAAACAGTATGCAAATAGTCTACCCCTACTTTCACTCATGACTGGCTGCAAATACAAAATTCAAGCTGAATAATGTTAACTGCCCACATGCTCTGCTCTAAAGGATCCTCAAGGGCTTCTGGTCTCTTGTGGTATACACAAAGCACTTTAGCTATCACAGTGAATTAGTGTAAGGCCTGGTAATGCACCTTTAAGTATGTGAGCCCTTTTAAGGCACTTAGAGGTCAAGTCTGTGGCTATATAAAGTACAACCTTTCGAACATTTATTTTCACTTGCCCATCTAAAGGCTCGGGTGGCACGCAAAGGCGGTGTTTAATTTCACAAGAGTCCTTCGGATTCCAAATTGTCAGACTCATCAACTGGCTCTGAGAGCCAACCAAAGTTTACAGAAATGTAATAAAGCAAGGTAAATTTGGTGATCAGGCAGTGACTGCCAAGCATGGCCGCTTGCTTCAGAAGTAATTGTCTTTGTGAAAGAAAGTTGTCATTTTGCAAATGGACCTCTAAAGAGCAAGGCACAAGGCAGAGCAAGTCCAGATGGGCTTCTTCCCTGGAACATAAACACAGACACTCTGTTCAGCCCCTTCCATATTTCTCAGCTATCCCAGGCCAAGAACAGTAGCTCCTGATGTGCCATCGATCAAAAATTCCCTTTGAGTGAAGAACTTCCAATGCAAACGTTAAGTGGTTCTACAGACGTCACAACAAAGAGACGCTCAAGCAGAAGTTACCTAAAATTAAACAAGACTCTTAGGAAGGACTCATAGATATAAAAGTTAAGGAGATGCTACACTATTTCCCTAGTCGTACCGAAGCAGTGAGGCAGAGCAGCGCATAAAAAAGCATTATTTTTTTCACAGACCCACTTACAAATGAGCATGTGTATGCCTTGAATTTTTTTTTTTTTTTTCTGAGACCAAAAATCAAGTGTGAAAGGCACAGGATGTCACTGCTGTGAGATACTAAAAGCTGCCATGTGCATGCCTGGAGACACCTGAGCTTCCAGAGTTGGACAGCTCTGCAGCACTGCCAGGCCAGCTCTGCTCCTGGCACTGAAACCCTGTCTTTTCCTATTCTGCTGGGAGGTCCCTTGGTCCTTCAGAGAATACACCTGATTTACTCCCAAGAAGCACTCCATCCACTTCCCCTGCAGAGCCTTCCTCTCTAACAGACTTTTATTCAGGAACTGATTTGGTTTTGCCTCCAGTGACTCCTGGATTGCTAGTAATTAAAACAAAACAAAAACCAACCAACCAAACAACTGAAAAATACAGGGGGGAGAGAGCACTTTGTACTTGCTAAAGCCAAAGAAACAACTTGCTGGTTGGCGTGCAATTATGGTGCAGGTTTGCATGCATGGGCCATAGGTAAAAGGGAAATATCTGCCTTCTGATGCATTTTTCAGAGCATCTCAGCCTCTTTATTTAGTCCACATTATTTAATACACATTTATATGGAACAGAACATCATGTATTGAAACTCAGAAAGAAGACAAAGAGTTAGGAATCTGGTCATATTGATCTGGATATTCATAAGACAAATGAACAAATAATGAAAAATCAAACCAAACCAAACCAACAAACCCCAAACATTCACAGAGGAGTTTTCCTTGTTAATGACACATACAAAATTATTGTGTGGTGATACTAATCAATGTCTTAGAGGTTTTGTACAGGCTTCTTAATCCTTCATCACACAGTAGGTGCCTGGATAGCAGATCTTGCCTTTTTGAAGTTTCAGCCATTACTGGACACTTGTCCTTGCCCTGAAAGCTCCCTGTGTCAGGCAAGATTTCTGTTACTTGCTGATTATGTAGGACAGGGTTTGCTGTGAAAGCCACACACTGCTCCTTCAGCACTTCGGTGTTCTCACTACCAGCTTAAACCAAAGTGGATAAAAGAGGGAGAAAACTTAAAAGAGGTTGCATCATTTAAAATCTCACAACTGTTCTGGAAGAAATACTGGATTTAAGTTAAAGCACCACTTGCTTGACATCTAGGAATGGGTGTGTGCAATAGACTTAAGAGAGCTGAATGCCAGTACCAGGCAGAGATTGCACTATGGTACTGATCCAAGAGAAATCATGCTGCCCCATAAGGGTCTCATTATTAGGTTCTTATTTCTGAGGAAGTAGATTCCTCTGCAGTACTTCACAGTATTTTTAAGGTAGGAAAGGTAGCAGTGGGCTGGCTTGGTGAAACCGAACAAGAAGCAGCAACGTCCTCTTCCCTCCTCTGTGGTTCTCTTATGACTTTTCCACCTACCTGCAAATCAAACCACTCTCCCAAAGTTACTGGAAAGGCTGATGTGAGGATGCTCTGTACCCTTGCATAGTTAAACAGTTATTCAGTTTGCTAAGTGCCACTTCTGTCAAGGACGAGAAATGTATTCATTACTCCATTCACTGGCTTTAGCAGTATGAGTTTGTTTCAAGTCAAGAAGCCCTACAACAAAGTGTTGCAGGGGAGGATGGTGGAAGAAAAGCATTTAAATGAAGAGAGGAGAAACACTGTTGCACCCTCACCCTTCTTGTTCAAGATAATGCCCAATGATAATTGCCAAGTGTCACAACACCACATTGTGTAACAGCAGTCAAATCAGTCCCTAGTTAGCACACATTTCAATAACCACTGAAAGGTAGTGCTGTAAATGTACAAAAGCTTGCAGTGCTAAACAGAGAGGGTGGACTTCCATTTGCAAAACATGTGAAGACAAATATCCCATCAGCTCTTGGCAGTACTCATCCCTCCCTTGCAGCAGCAAGCCACAATGTTCACTTTCAGTCGTGGCTTCCTCTCCCAGGCAGGCGAGAAGCAGCCATGCCAAGCCTCGAGCGACAGCATAATGACATTAATTTTCCAGGCATAGTGATGACAGCTCTGTGAAGGCTGGAATTTGAGTAATGCAGGTCGCACTGCCATTGTCCTGTCTCGGTGCAAAAGGGTCAGCCTGTGAGCAGACTCCAGTGCCTTGCTTTGTGTGCAAGGCACACAGCTGGAGCTGAAGTACACCCCATCGAAACCCAGCAGAAAAGAAACAATACACTGCAGAAAACAAGGCCATTTTCTGGAACTGATAAAATGTGTCATAACCGACGAGTATCAACATGTCCCTAAGACAAGAATAGGATAGTCTTTGTCCATGCTGCAGCTCACAGTTGATAGTTGTGAGATTGCCTGGATTATGCAGGAATGAACATTCTGGTTAAGCCCAGGCATGTTTTGCAGCGCAGCTCACCAGGCCGCTGGCCTTTCCAGGCAACCCCTGTAGCAAACTGACCAATAGGTATCCGGCTGATCGACAAAAATAGTCATATATTCTCCCCTATCTCCACTTTTCCCATTATCCCATTCCAAGCTACATGTAAGATTTCTGCCTAATATAGCCTCCTGGTAACTCGTTGTAGTCTGTCATCACTTACAAAATGCATATGAGAGACTTTGTTGATCTTTTCCATTCAGAGCTCAAACCCCCCCTGCTAACGGAGACACTGTCCAGAGCAATTGCTAATCCTTTGAGTTAAACCTGCAATATTGAAATATGGCCAATTAAGCTGCAGATAACTGCCTGCCCAGCAGAAAGGAGAGATGCAGCCCAAAACTCTCTGATGATGCCAGAACCGGTGAGCAATGGCAACTCTAAACAACAGCAACTTTTTTCCTGTTTTTGCTTTAATGCTCCAGCATCACACAATATTAACAATACCTTCAGCTTTGTCCCACAGCTGTATCACAAGGGTTAAACCACTGGCAGAATCCCATATGTACATACAGCAGCTCCCCTCAGCCTGAGCTGAGAGCTCAGAGGTGCCCACAGTGATATTTGAGCACTGGAGGTTCAGCTGGTGGAGCAGAGCATGAGCTCCCTCAGCTTGGGGCTGCCTGGGGTAACTTGTGTCCCCCTGCAAAAGGGGAAAATCAGGACTGCAGCAGGATAATGATACACTGGCAACTGCAACATGGAAGTTGAAGCAGACCTGGTCTTCAACAAGCATTTATTGAAGCAGTACACTTTATTTGGCCTCCTCCCACGTTTAATTTCCAGCTTTTCTCATGCCCAAGGTGTAACTTGCCAGCTTCCCCCCAGCATGTCCCAGCTTACTGACACATAAGTCTCACTGTTAGGTGTGTCATCCATGTGCTTGGTCATTACGGCTGCTATTGATTCTGGCAGCAGATAGCTATAGCACAGAAGAGAGATATGTGCAAGGGTTACCTGGCTGCCATCTTCTAGAAAGGAAAACTTTAGTCCCTGAAGACACTGAACTCAAGACTACTCAGCTACTGAGCAGATCCTCTCCTGAGCAGATGCTCTATGAGAGAGAAAAAGTCTCCAATTTTAGAGAAATGTGTCTGCCTCTCTGAAATCCTGGCCCACATTTATATGACAACATGCCACTGCATGAGATTTGAAAGTTTGGAGTTTAGCCAAATAAAGAAATGCTTGGCTTTATCATAACCATTTAAAAGCTACCAGGTTTGTTTTCTATCCAAGGTAGAGAATAGTTTCAGGACCTAAATATAAAGTAGGCCAAAGAAGTGTAACAGCTAGGATATTCACATTTCTCAATATATATTACAAATCAATAGGAATTGCTGGTAGCTGGTATTTGTAACATTTAATCATTCAGTTGGGTCTTCCTTGGCTGATTCCTCCATTGCTGTATAAGTCATTCCAGAATAGTTCCCTGTTCTGCCATCAGAAAGTGAGACATGACTCTTTTGAAGTGATGATTAGCTCCCACTAACATAAACAGCAGCTTCAAGAGAAGCAGTACACCAGTTGTCTTCCCAGTTCTTCCATAGGGATCAGAGAACAAGAGACTTAGCATTCTCTTAGTGTATCTCTAGTAACGTTTTAAAGAGGTGAGAAATAATATAATACCTAAGATCTAGCCAGGAAACAGCTGTGGAAGAGAAGCAATGCTAGTGCCAGAGAAGAACAAGGAAATTGTTACTTGGAAACCATCTTTTTAAAAGGAAATCTCACTCATGAAACTCAGCATTTGTTAGCACAACCAGTGAAGCCAAAAGGGCTGGCTGCTTTCTCTGCACCTATTCACCACAAAACCATAAGATCTTCTTGTCTTATCTAGGGAAGGCTAGCTAAGAGAAAATGCAAGTGAGCAAGTACAGATGGAGCTCCTATTCTGACATCACACAAAACCCTTCAAGCAAATCAATGAGGTTTGGTTTGCTTCCAATCACTGTAGATCAAGCAACACAGATTAGTTTGCAAACCTCATCATGAATGGAACCCTACAGGACTCACACATCTCTAGTTTTAACCCATGTTCCCAAACTCTGGACAAACACATATATCCATGAAACAGAAGAGCAACCATATCCAAGACTGCCTATTTATTCTTTGCCAAGAAGTAGATTAGAGTTCAATTCATTCTGATTAAAGGATTGGACTGATGTGTGAGCCAATCCTGACTTTTGCCCAATACCACTCAATCACTAACCCAAGTTGATCCTGGCTTTTGTGTAGGCATAAAAATGTTCTTCTCCTGTTTCCAATGTTAACTCAAATGGGAGCACTCAATCATCAGGAATGGATGGGTCTTTTCTGTTCTGTATCCATAGCAAAAATGGTCTGTCCAAAGGGGACACAGAAAACACGTTTGGTGTCTGAAGAAAAATGAATCCACTGTGTGAAGCACTTCCTCTAACTTCTGCATGGATAGCATACCCTCTACTCACACCCAGCAGTCCCCACAGTTCAACCTGCTGGAATGAAGGGCTTCTACCCAGTCTGCCTTCATGGAGATCCCAGCCACTCACAATGTCGACAGGGAGCTCACAGGAAACGAAGCTGTGAACCATACTCATGCATGCCTCCACACTGAAATAAGAGAGTCCTCTTCAGCCATCTATATTAAAGGGAAGGGTGTAAACTTGTGAGCCTCTTTTTATAGCAGCACCAACCGAAATACTCCAAAGGTAATTTAAAAATACCTTCTCTATAGATATAACAGGAGCAGGTTATGCCTGAGCCTTCTCCCCTCTCTGCAAGGGCCACCTGGGATACAAACCAGCATGCACTTCCTAAGGTCCAGGGGTGGCATTTGCAGCCTTCCACAAAGGTGTCAGGGACATTTCATATCTGATGCAGCACCCTCCTGTGTCTTGTTCTATGGGACAGGCATAACACATCCCTACCCCTCTCCTGCTGCCCACACCACCAGTGCTGCATATGCAGACACACTGCATGAGTAGGTAGTGTAGCTGAAATAAATCCAACAGGATTGGAGAAAAGGCAACACAGAATTGAAAGAAAGGCCATTGCTTGAAGCTGTGTGAACTCCCCAGCCCCCAAGGAGACTAGAAAATGGGAAACACAGTCTTGGTTTCCAGAAATTCATATCCACAAAAATAAAACACAAAATGACTCAGAAGAGCGTGTTTTCATACACATGCATACTGTGTTATTACCCTTCTGCCAATAATGGGAGTGAACAAAAACACAAATACCAGGTTCATATTCCATGTACAGAGTGGCAGTCCTTCTTGGCACAAGCCCCTGCCACCAGCAGCCACACATCACTCCTGCCATTAAAGGAGCAGGTGCCCCCTTGACACTGCATTAGTTTGATCTTCATATTTAATGTCAGTTATCGTATTTTTTTTCTTACTTCTCTATGTCTATTTTATTCTCTTGTCTTTGGTCATGTAATTATATTTCACTTTGCTTTTTCCCACTGACTCTTAACACCCCTTCCACGTCCACCAAGTAACTAGATGTTTATATGATGTGGTCAAGCATCATCTTAAGCAGAAAAACTGCAGGTGATGTGGAGAGCAGGAAGATTTCAGTAGGGTGCCATATATCCCTCTTTCTGAAGACTCAGAATTCAACTGAGAATAAAAATCTTTGAACAGACCCACCAATACTATTTGTCATGTATCTGAAGTCACTCACTGTGGCACGGACCTCTAATGCAGAGATGCTATAGGCACGTACATGGACTATATGTAAAAGACTGTAAAAAATTATGTTCTATTTATCATGACAATTGGAGCAAGCACTGCAACACATAGCCTTTATGGAAGCTCTATAAAGACAGATCCTTCCTCGATGAATGTTTCTTCTAAGCCCAGGATGTTTGCTGTTCTTTTTTCCCAGCCTTTCTCATTGGTTTTGGAGACCAGAAACTGTGGGCTGTTACCTGGCTGAATCTGTTTAGGATTCCTTGTTGGATGGTATTAACACAGAGTTTCTGGGAACAACAGCAGAAAGAAGGAAGTTTCATCAGGGTGGGTAAAGCAGTTAGCCTGAAACAGTGCTACCCTCGAGCCTTGTCAACAATGTACATTGTCAACAAAGAGCTGGATGTTTCAAGAAGCCTGTAATTTGGCTTTTGTTCCTTTACCCTGACCCGGTGTGTCATCTGTAATGACTGTTCTCATATAGTCATGTCCAGTGACTTTGTGTGTTACATTAGCACATCTTTCTCAGTAAGGAGTATGGAAAGGGTAGAGATGACAAGGTTGTTTTAGACCCATTCACTGTAACTGTTTTTTAAGGCAATACACGAGACCTGTCACTGTCTCTCCTGTAATTTCCCTCCCCCTTCACTGTTTTTTTTCAGTTGCATATTATGACCAACAGGCTAGATCATCATGCACTAAGGAAATACTAATTCCTTTGCGGTTGCATCTGAAAGCTAAGATGACGAATTTCTGTGCCACGCTACATTATACGGGGATAAAGGAACAAAAGGGTGAAGGACAGTGGCTGCATGGTGTCTTAATCAGATGCAGATCAGCCTAAGAGCATCAGACCATCAAATCCCTGCTCTGCAGCAATCGTGCACCTTTAGTCAGGCTCTGAATGGGCTGAGATAGATTTGGGGCTTTATTGAAAGATCATACAGGATGACTGCAAAATCCCATTACTTGTTGATTAAGTATTGATTGCCTCGGTATTAACAAGCCAGCTAATATGAAGTGACCTCTGAGGCCACTGGTTGGAGGAAAAAAAAAGACAATTTACTAAAACAGGCAGGCAGATGAATAAGAGGGCTAGATCTGCTCTTGGCTTTTAGCTTCGGTTAAAATGTCACACTCGATAGTGCAGATCAATGCCCACTTTATTTCCTTGCAGCCGTCTTATTACCATCATGAGGCTGCCTCCTTTGATGCTTTTTAATGACCCTCTGAACCGCGTGCTCTGCTTACCCACTGCCTTTGACTAAAAGGAAAGGAAAAGCTTTTTTTCCCCTTGCTGGTGATGGAGTGGCTGAGAACGTGACATTGTGCCAGTATAAGTGGAGCAATGAGGTTTCTCGGGTCACCGGTGCTGTGACTCTGCTCTTTCACTCCGTTTCTAGCTTTTCTTTCTTTCTTTTCTAGATTTCAAAAAGTCTTGCTCCTTTTCATAACTTCAAAACTGGTGAGATATTAGGAGACCACCTACTGACAACTTCTGTCCGACACTCTTATTTGTGTTTTTAAGTGCAATAAGTTTAGCAGCTCTCGTTACGTTAATTCTTTTGAAAAGCAGTTCACCCAATTATTTTGATTTTAACATTTTTTTCTTGTTGCCACTTGCAAATGTAAGAATTACTTTTGATGGTGAATAAAGAGCACCGGGGATACAGCTTGAGTCTCCTGAATCAAAATGTAACCATATTAAGAATTCTGAAAGCTCCCAGGCTTTCCTCTTCAATACATATATAGTATATTAATCTAAACCTATGTATTGAGTCAAACATAAACTACACATTAAACAGAAGACAACAGTTCTTATAATTCTTATAAATGCTGCAATTTTAAAAAGCATTTACATAAGCATGTTTAGTTCTTATTTTATGGATTAGCCTGCCAATAATTTGATGTTTTGAAGAAGCAGGCAAATGCTGTACAGAATAGAGATGCTTCCATACCTCTCAGGAAAAGCTATAAAGGGTTTTTGAACCTCCTGAAGAAATTAAGGACATAGAGAAGAGAAGGTGAGTTAGGGAAACAGCTATTCCAACAGTAACAATTTTCTTCAGCTTTTGAAAGCCTGTAAACCTTGTGAGCCAAGATATTAATGTAGAAATCTTGTGCACACATTTGTAGGCTGGAGGATTAGAGGGGGAGAGCAGAAAAATTAAGAGAAAGGCAAAAAAAAAGGGTGACTAAAAATATCACATCTGTAGGATGTGCCTTGGTTTTAAACAAATAGCAACATCAGCAGCAACTTCTGCCTTGGAAGTAACCAGTAGGAAACATTGTGCTAGTAGTATTGCCTGATGACTTCACAGCTGCTGGTCTGATCCAAAATCACTGAAAAGCTTCCCACCAATTTCAGTAGACTGTAGTACTTAGAATGTAAATATAAAAATCTCTTATTTGTTCAGCAGTAACAAAATCGTGTAATTCATGTGCCTCATCTCTAACTTCTCTCTCTCCTCCCTTGCACTCCTACTACTCTTTCTTTTCTGTGGTTTTGTGGTAGAAACATACACAAGAAAAATAATAAGCAACATGAGGATACTCTTTTGGGTGCATGCAAAAGGTTTGGTAGTATACAAACCTACACTCACACTCAGCTTGTGGGTCATCTGTAAATGCAGAATCTGGCTTCTTATTTCTTCCTTTCCCTCCTCTCCAATGTGAGAAGAAAAAAATGCTCTTGAAAATCAGAATCATGGGGGAAATATCTTTGGAGTGTGAGACCCTGATTATCATCTCAACTTAGATTATTGTTGTGTTACTATTATTTATATAGTGCCACAAATGTGCATGATGCTTAGGAGAATAAAAAACACCACCTTCTGCACCAAACTGCGCAGAACTCTGGTTAACATGGATAATTTCAAACACATGCACAAAGGCGTGCACAGCCCTCTCCTAGCTCATTTGCAAAGGGCTCCAGAGCTTAAAGAGCTTGCTACTTTTAAATTTATTTATTTATTTATTCCCAAATTAGTAAAAAAAAAATATTCCTCCTTAAACTGTAAGAGCCATCTTGAAGGCTGTTGGCCAAATGGAGGTATGTAGGGGCTCAGATCTGGAGCGAAGCCTAAAAGGCTTGTCCATGAATGTATGCCTCTCCAGCACACTGCTTGCTGGAGCTCTAATTATAAATTTCCCCTGTAGATACACAGGGGTTCTAGTGAATTAAGCAAAAAATTTATACTGGCTGATAGGAAAACAAGTTTTCGCACAGCATTCCCAATAAGAAATTATACACTTGTTATGCATTACAGTATGTGCTCAAAATGCTATTTCAGCATTCTGGGTATTAAAAAAGGAATCTTATGTGGTCTTGTGGTGAAAGACTGTGAAGGATTATTTAAAGTAAACTGTAGGGAAATATAAAACAAACCCAGTTAATTTATCACAACAGTGAAGATGCATAAATAAGATGTTTATGAACAATAAAGACAGTTCACCTGTTATTCCGAAGAATTCATGTTTTCAGAAGCAAAAATTTTTTTTTACAGAAAAAACAAGACAGTTTTGCTCAGCTCAACAATCTAAAAGTTTGTATGGGGAGCTTCCTGAAAAATCTTAGTTTGATGTTCTTTTGACTACTTCTAATTATATTCAAGGCCTCTTAAGGCCTCTTCAGTCTAATGACAGCAGTGTGCATCTTTTGGGAATACCTGCATTACATTAAAGACAGAAGGTGGTGCACAGCTAGCTTTGAGAAGGTGCAGCCCTAATATACAGACATATGAGGATAAGAACCACAGCAAGAAGAAGCAGTCAACATTCATTGTCTTTATGGCATTAGTGAAACTCAGCACAGATGAAGTAGTAGCTAATCACATATCATTTGTGTAGATCTTTAAAACAATATTGAACAAGTGATGAACTTATATAACACTGTCTTCTACTCTAAGCTTCCTCGATGCCAGTACTGCAATTGATGGCAAACCCAACAATCAGTATGTCAATATCAGCTCGATAATGCATCACTTTGCTTTTCATGATTCAGCCAATTTCAAGAAGTGGAAATCCTAAAAGCATTTAAAGAAGCTTGAGCCAATATACCACTGTGGACACTGGCCTTCATTTTTATGAGCACACTTTATAGCAGAAGTGACTGAAGCCTACCTCTGGCTTATCTGAATTTATGTCAAGGTAATGTTGTTCTTGAGTTTCCAGATGGTACCTGCAGCCTGATATTCTTTTTACCATGTCAGCCGGCCAGGAGGTCACACCTCTTTGCAGCAGGTAAGGCCCTAGTCACTGTGAGCTATGCACTTGCCCCCTTCTTGGCAATTTGCTGAACTCAGGACTAGAGATGAACAATAAACTCCAGAGGGTTAATGTTCAGCATTCAAGTCTTCTACACTACAAACAGCATAAGCAGCACACCAAAGCTTGGCCACTCTGGTAGCACAATCTTATTTTACTTGCATGTCAATCATTTCACTGCCTTTACAATAATGAGCTTTTTCAATCATTGTTCCTCTAATAAAAGATGCTGTACTCTTTCCTTATGCACTTTTACTCTTGTTCATTTGGACTGTCACACCTCTATTTTGCATTTGTGATATTTAACAGCACATCACCCTTGTTTGTTTAGAGTCCATATATCCTGCAAGACAAGTCAAAAAAAAAAAAAAAAAAAAAAAGGTTATAGGAAGCAAAGTTTGTCTTGAAAACTTTATGGGCAGCAGGATTGCTCCAAGTCAGCAGACCATTGAGAGAAAGTGGGGTACCCAACTGGCCACAAGGTTGCTGTTTCAAGCCACATTCATACTCACACAAATACCATTGTGTTCATTTGTGATTTCTTTCGAACTGAAAACCAGGCTAGGGAATTACTAGATTTGAACCAAAGAAACAGGAAAGCACAACTATGAACAAAACACCAGCACCTCAAAAAGCTCACTAGACAGTCCAAATCTACCCTGTAACTGCTCAGTTTCTTGCAAAAGAGAGGGAGTGTGTGCTTTCATCTGCATCCTGTGCTGCACTCCATGAAGGGAGAACATAATCTTTGAACGAGTAGGTATTTTTATAATTCAAGTAGCTCTTCCACACCAGGGTGTGTGACAGACATTCTCATACACACTGGCTGGACAGTCAGATAGATAGAATAGATAGATCATATTTCAGTAAAATGGCTGCCTCCTCAGAAATGCCAGTTGTAATTTAAAAAATGGTGACAAGTGCTTCTTAGCCTGTGAACTTTCATATTGCTGGGCTGAGTGAAATGGGTGCAGTTTTCCTTTAAATTTTGCGACTAATGATATGGTATACAAAGTGACAGACTACGGGGTTTGGGTTGAATGCTAACATTGTTCTTTTTCCCTTTTAAAGGTCATGTGCAAGAAAACCTCTCAAGTTAAATCTATCCATTTAAAATCGCCATTAGGTCACAAAAAACAGCCTCAACATGCTAAGAGGCTTCATTTGAAAATACATGCCAGGGACTAGCTTCTCTTGATCTGCTTTATGAAGTGATACTTTGGGAGGTAGGTGCCAGTGGCCAAAATCTTTGATTTGTCTTTGCTACCTATTTTCTCCCTTTCAGATGCAACTAGATTTCCATATATATCACATTTTTAATAAGAAATGAAACATGTTCATGTGTGTCATATAACTGCAACAATTCCAACTACATTTGTCTAATAGGGATAAATAAAACTTTTCAGCAAGGTATATACTGAGGTAAAATGAAAATCTGACTGAAATCCCCTCCTGAATTGGGATCCCAGCAAGTATAAATGTAAAGTTTCACTTTAGCTTGTTACAGGACACCACTGAAAAGTAACAGCATTTAGAGATTATTGAGCAGACTCTAATGTTGAAACAGACAATATTAGTGATCTTGAAATTATTAAATAACATGCTTTTCCTTGAAAGACTTCTGTTGCAGAGAAAAAAGCATACCGAAATACTGATACGGATTTTGCTTCCAATGCAGGTGTCACATTTACCCAAAGGACAGGGGGGAAAGAGCTCCCCAGCACAACTGCCAACTGAGAGAGCTACACAGCACTGGATATGTGGCTATCTCATGTCTGAGTGAAACCTAAAGCATTGATATTGCTGATAATTAGGAAATAAATAGGTTTTTTTTACTTCCAACTGTTCTTTTACACAAATATTTTAACAACAGTGGCAATCTCACAGAAGAAATGTATGAAATCCCCCACCATTTCTTCCAAGAGAGTTGCAAGTGTTCTGTCACTGGTGGAAAATATATCACATTTGATAAATCACCATGTTTTCAGTCTTCCACACTTACTTCAACCTAGATACAATATGCAAGATATCAGGAGAGAAGAGCAAGATGGAGAGCAAATCCTCTAATCTAAGGAGTTAAAAAGAAAAGCCACCACAAACAAACAACAGAAATATTCATTGGGAATTATTCACTGGAAATATTCTTGGGAACGGAATGTTCCATTTTGAGACAACTGCTTTTCATTTCCAAATGAAATATTAAATTTTGGTGAAATATTGCTGGGTTGGCTGGCGCAGATTTTACTGATGGTAAGCAGTGATTTATTTTGGAAGTAGTCAACTTTATTTCCTAAAGGCTTGCTGATATGTGCATGTCACATGTTCCCCCACAATATAAAGCACTTTTTCTGCAGTTTTGTAAGAATCAAAATTTGTAACACTTTATATTCAAAAGCTTTTTAATTAAGTGCCATATTATTGCTACTTGCATTGCTTTCTCATTATGGACCAAACTTTCAAATGAGGTCACAGAAACATTTTCAAGTGCTCAGTATTCTCTAGATAAAAAAACAAAAAGGAGAGCTAAGCTCCTATTTCAACACCTAAAAAAAAAAATAAGTGGTTCAGGAGTGCTCAGAGATGATCTCTGTGAATAATTCTGTCCTATACATCTGAAATAAAAGCAAGCATACATGGTACTCTATATATTCTAAACACCTTCGAACATAGCCTCCTTAAAGTGGTACACTGGGAAGACTGTGCCTTTCACCATTAAATATTGGGAAATCTTAGCTATTTCAGTGGACTTAGAGGCCTGCAAAAACAATCCTGTAAAAAAAAGCCCTTCTGCTTCAATTGGTGATTATTACAGCTTTAAAAAAAACCACATCCTACGGAAAACAATTAACAACATCTGACAATTCCACTGCCTGCCTAGATGCCTTAATCCGGATGGTTAATTATAAATTAAATTTATCACATACATGCAAAAAAATATACATATAGTCACCCAACAATTTGAGATAATGCAAACATGAAGGGAAAGACTTCTGTAAAGAGAACTGTGTGAAAAGTAAAAGGATTAGCTTCAAATGATTATCCCTGGAATCTGACAGACCCTACACACACCTTACTTTAGCTCAAATTTGCCTTGCCAATGAGGCTGTTGAATTACATAACAATTTGATGCTTCTTAACAAAAGATAGCATCCTGGGTTTTAGCTTCTATTGTGGTAGTCAGAGAAACTGATGTCTATTTCCTGCCTACAATCTTTTTTTATTTCCCCCCAATTTTACATTTTTACTGGGAATTTATTACTTTTTTTCCCTCTCTCTCTTTTTATTTTTTTTTCCTGCGAGACACTCAGTATTCCGAGTGCATTCTTAGTCATTTTGTTGTGACCACATACACATAGAAAAATAAATAAATAATTCTTTTCAATTCTTTCAGAGATACACACGAATGTAATCTGTGTTGTGTTCACTTTGTTATTTCTTTATGGAAGAGGTGACACAAAACCAGCGGAGCCATAGCAGAATCAAGAAATAAGTGTGTTTGCTTTCTGCCTTACACACGCGCACACTCACAAATACATGACATTTGTTAAGTGGCACTGATGTACCCTGAGCATCTTGTACGTTTTATCTTCATATGTTTATGCTGATTATTAAATACAAGAGGTTAAAGAGTTTTCTGAGAAAGGAGGAGGAAAATGGCTTTACTTTCATTTGCATGTTGAAAACACAAATGAGCAGCATATCTCCCTGAGTAACAAAAGGAACTGCCAAGCCCAAAGGATGGACAGCAGCAGGCTATTCTCCTGCCTGCCAGGTCTCTGTGGGGGCAGAGCACAGACCCTACTGCACAAACTAGTCTGTACCAGAGCCTTGTTTTCTTTTCTTGTATGACAGAAGCAAGTATTGTATCACTTTGAAACATGACAATAATTTGCAGCTTTCTGGCTATCAGTTTAAGATGTGGAAAGTAATTGAAGGCCATGCTTCAACTCTATCAGTAAAACAGGCAAGTTTTGCTTGATGGCTTTTAGCAATTATGAATATTTCTACTTTTGTCTACATCTGCTTCAAGACTTTGTGAATATTCTGCATAGTATGTAGAGATAGAGAAATCTCAACGCAGTATACCTTGAGGTTACTGATAATTGATTTGACTGACCACATGTGAAGGGCAGGGTAACCTGAACACCATGCACGCTGTTCATTTACAGGAAGACAGCGCATTCACAGGCAGGGAATTTGGTTAATTGCACAGATCAGTATGTCAGAACTCCCTCACGGCAGGCTACTTAACAGGGAAAACATTTCTTATTGAATTCTGCGTCTGTGTTTGACTCACCTTTGGTTACCAGTACCATTAATTATACTAGAGAGTGGAAAAAAGACATTCCAGTCTATGTATGCCAGCTTATATCCTCACATGGTGAGATCCAATCAACCCTGATTTCTACCAAACTATGTGCTTTAGTTTGCATGTCCCACGCTATTCTTTCTGTGTGTGTGGCCCTGATTCTCCTTCTTCATTTCTTCATGTTAAGCAACTTCCAGTAAGAAGATAATCTTCCACTTTGACCTCTGATAGTTTGTCCCTTAACAAGTCTGCTGCCTGTCAAAGAACAGCCCCCAAATGGCACATTTCTGTGGTGGAGGGCTGCCCCCTTGAGTATGTTCTCCAGTGCACCCAGTCTAACATCAGATCGAATATGGGGTCTGCAGACACCTGGGAGAAGAAAAGAACAAGAAAACCAGAGATTCACCTCCTCTGATCTTCAGGATTTAGTTATCTAGTCAAACACCTGTAGCTGCAGTGTCTTAAGGAGTTCAGAGAGTATGCTGCAGTGAGGAGTCCCTAGCATTTGAGGGCAAGTGGCACATTCTGTTTGAGATGCTGCTGGGTCTTGCTTCCATTAAGAATAGGAAATAACAGTAGTGTTGAGTTTTTTATAGATCCTCATTCTACACCGATCTTGTCTCTGATTCTGAGGCTGGTTTGAATACTTGGTTGCCAAAAGCCTCAAGAATGAAGGTGTATAATTAAAGTGTATGTTGCTGTGTGGAGACATAAGAGGAACATGGTAAAACCAAAGTCACTTTGCATACAGCCTTCAAAGAAAGGAACTTGCATGCTTAGAAAAAATCTTTTTATCATAAAGGACATTACGTAAGTGAGACAGAAAATCCCATGATTATATTATTATATTATATTATTATATATTATCCTATTCAGCCTAACTTTATTCCATAATTGTATATAAAACCACAGAAATGTCTTGTCACACTGTCCTTCAAGCCGGTAGCTTCAATTGCTAGACACAATTCCTTCAGAAGGACACCAACAGGCATGGCATAGCAGGAGCTTTAGAAGACTGGGCACGAAATTTTGCCAATACCAAATAGTTCTTCTCCTACAATAGCAGGCAATGGGATCATCACCATTTTTGGTCAGTCCTAAACACATAAAGACAAAGTGAAGACATCAAATTCTATCAATGTTGCCTTCCAGGTACTCAGAGATTGTAATGCCGGGAAGAATGATGTTGAAGGGGAAAATGCCATCTTCTGGCATCATGGGCCCTGAGAAAGGCTCAGAATTTTAAAGATACAGGGAATTTTGAGTATGGATAACTCCTTTCTTTTTGCCATCTTACAATAAGCAGGCCTTTCTCCTTAGATGCTTTTTAGTTTAGTCATCAATCCAAATGAATAATCTCAGGGAAGTGAAGAATTTAATCTTTTGACTTTTGGAATCATTTCTTCCTGAGCTAGGTTCAGCCAGACTCAACTCTGTCAGTGAGCAACCTGGTTACTGTTATGCAGTTCAAGTTCTCAGCTTTCCTCTAGGTTTCCTTTGCATTTCTCTTTATTTGTCTGACTTCAAACTGTTGGAAGACAGTGAGGGTTGGAGGATGCTGTTTCAGAGAGGAACAGATAAATAGCATAAAAAGACGATGAGATTTTCCATTCACTCTGAGGTGAAAGGAGGGCAGGGAAGGGGCGAAATAAGAGGAAAAAGACAGGTAGAGCTGGAGGAGAAAAATTAGATTCTGCCTGGTGTTTCATTAAACAAAACAAAAAATGCAATTGGTTTGAAAAAAAAGAACAATTTAATTTTGTAGTCAAAAGGCTCCTGGCTTCACTTCCTAGTGGAACAATTTGGTTTTACGAGAGGAGACTTTCCAAGCCAACCGTGACTGTACATATGGCACAGCTTGATACCTGTTCTCTGTATCCTGATGGCTCAGCTACTGAATTTGTCACATTTTTTTGCTACTCTGAGTTTTTCAAGAAATGCTGTAGTGCTTCCTGCTCTTAGGAGTTATTTACAGCAAATTTCCGAGTCTGCAAAACTATCTGCCAAAAAAAAAATTAAAAAATAAAGCAAGTTATTAACTGAAAATTGTTTTGTCAAGCTCCTGCTGCCAACTTTTCCAGACACAGGCCAGCATTTTACCACACTATAATGTCCAACATACTGTCCACAAGCTCCCTTTAAAATGCTTCTGAATGGAAGTGCTGCAAAGACTGCAAATCAACTGTAGCTGCAGGAGTATGGAAAAAAGCCACAATAAAATGGTACAGCAGTGGCTGTACTCAGGACCAATATTCACCATTAAAATCCCAGATAAAATAACCTACTCAACACTTCCTGGTCCCACCAAATTCCTGTTGTAACGCCTGTGCTTTGGAGCCAGAAAAAAGACCAGAGTTGAGGGTTATCCCAGAAACCCTCATTTCATTCCACCACAGGCCCATCCCTGCTGCTGACTTCTCAGGCTCCATCTCAAAATGGTTCTGACCACAGCCAACATTAATGAGACTTCTGATGCCATTCTAGCACATACAGGTTTCTAAGGGTGAGTTCAATCTGCAGCTCTGCTGCACCAGGATTCACAGTAGGAAAATGAAAGGAACTTAGCTACCAACTTCTTAAACTGCTGTTCTGAGTAGATTCAGTCAATAACTCCACTGATTTAGTTCAGGTTTGCCTTCCAATTTCATCTTAGTGCCTCAACAGCTTGGTCCTACGCTTTGTAGTACACTGGGACGTGTTTATCTTTGGTATTTTAATACTCTATAGATCTATTAGCTCACCATAGCAAAAGCCTGTGGCAGACCTATGGGTGTGCATTCTTCTGGCCGGAGATTCACGGGGGATTTGATGAACTGGCCTGACAGTACTGCAGTAATATGTAGATTGCATATTTTTGCACTTACCATATAAAAACACTGTGAACAATATATTTGCTTGTATTGCTGCATGATGAATAGACAAACTGGAAAGGACTTCTGCTGGGATGAGCCAATGAAATCCTTTTTTTATTATTTTATGTTTCCAGTGTCCATGCGATTGGAATAAACTGTAAATTAGGTGTTATAGCACTGTAGTTTGGGTAGATGTGATGTTTTGGAAATGTAGCTTTAGTTTGTTATAACATAATAGCAGCTTTGCTTTGTTGTGACAGTGGCAATAAAATAAAGTTACTACAATGCATAATGCTGTAACCAACCAAAACTAGTCTAACAAACAACAAATCAAGGGGAGCAATACCCACCCAGCACTTCAGGTACAGAAATATTGATCATCTGCGCTTAAACTTCACAGGTTAGAAAGTTTCAATTTTCAAGAGGTCAAATGATGGTGATCTGCTCCCTCTGTTCTCTGAGGTGAATGCCAAAACAGGGTTCTTACAGTTTTCATGCACTGCTAATAACTGCAAACTATAGAGGAGATTTTATTTATATATGTACATTTAGGCTTTTTTTTCTACGTAATAAAGATTTCTGGCAGTTCCAACAGCCTTGTTACTATTATATGTTAGTCACAGTTTATTCACATCAGAAGACCAGTGGAAGGCTGAGACAGGCAGGGGACTAAGGATGGATCTCTTACATAGTTATAAAAGGATTTCTATTTGTTAGCAGCTCTGCCTATGAAGTATGCAATGACATTTTCCTACTGTGCTATTTCTATGCCTCCTGAGATGCCAGGTTATAATGCAAAACATCTGAATCATTAAATTTATACAGTTATTTAATAACCCATGTAAAATACATGGCAATGTTTCTTCTGTTAAAACATATGCACCTCATAAGAAAACAATTTCCTGCACTATGTGGTGTAGTCAGATTTCAGTAGTTTCTGTTGAGTAGAAACAGTTCAAACTTCCATCTTCTGTGCAACCAGGAGCCATGATACCAAACACCACCAAGCTACTGCAGACAGATTCTCTGGAGAAACTCAGCTCCCCTGTAGATATGATTAACTCTAAATGGAATATATATCATATAATATAGAGAGAGACACAGATATGACTATATATCCAAAATTATAACTAGTAACAATAGCACAAAGATGAATCAAAAGCCTCATCTAGCTAGATATTAGAGGTATTCTTTACCTTAATTGTGTGTGGTTTTTCACTGGTCTTAGCAGCAAAAGACCTGTTCTCTTGGACCTTCTAAGGCTGGAGTCTAAAACAGAATTTAGTTTTCTGGGAACAGGCTAAACTCATGACTATTTTCAGTAGGTACTTTGTAGCTCTCATATTTGGAGACAAATTCTCTCAGCTGCAGAATAGATGCTTCTTTAATAGAGTTTTTACAAGACCCCATGACAGACAACAGCTAATAGAGAACATGATGAGAGAAAAATATTGCTGGCACAAGCAGGATTCAGCAGAGAGGGGCTCAGTTCTGTTTATAGACTTGCTGAAGTTTTTTGGTTGGTTAAAAAGCTGACAGACTGCATTACAGCTAACATTCCCATATTGATTATACCATTTCTAAGCCTGTCCTCACTGTGACAGGAGCGGCATAATTAGTTTTTTCCTTGTTAAATATTTGTAAATCATTTGTACTTTTATGGGTTACATAACCTGGCTGTTACTTTTCAAATAATATTCTTGTAACTTGTTTAAATGTGGCAAAAGCTGATGCAGTACAGTGTGGTTTCTGCCCTCCTGTGAGCAGAAGAGAGGAACCTCTCCAGGGTACAGCAGTGCGAGCAGCACCGCAGCTCCTGGATGTGCTCCAGGAGGGATGAGAAGGTACCTACCAGGGCCTGATTGTCCCTTTCAGCCCCCTGCAAGCCCCATAGGGCGAGAGTAACAAAGTTTATAAGAGGTACAGAAGCAGTAAAAGCTGCCAGTAACGAGCCTTACAACAGCTCCAGAGCAATGGTGATGTATTTATGGCACAAATCAGGGCCCTAATTCAGCAGTCACTTAAGCACATTTGAGTCTCATTGACTTTGGTGGAATCAAGAGAGTGTTTAAGTGCTTTCTGAATACTGGATAACTGTACAAGGGAACGAAGGGGAGAGGTGCAAAAAAGAGATTATATAAAATGAAATCACAGGTTTTATGGTAGAATGCTGGAAGTTCTTTTAGACTTATTTTAGTAAAGATATGTAGGGATGTTAAATGCACAAAATTAAAATTTCACTGTATGACTTTAGAGGCTAGGTTATACAGCATTATTTTTTCAGAAACCTTTTCATCTCTTAGGTTTAGTAAGCAAGCTGAAATAGTACCATGCTAAATAAATGAAGAAGAGTAATACTTGATATTTCCTTAGATTTTAAGAAGTCCTTTTCTATTGGCACTGTATACATAAGAAAAAGAGAGTAGGCTCTTATACTCGCTGTTGTTAGCATTAATCGGATTTAGACTATGATGCAGGTTGAATGAACTTCAAAAAAGGTTTTATTCATTTCAGATAACCTTTCAGGAGCAATGTCTTCAGGACTTTCGTATTCTGGGCAGGGTCAGAAAAACTATACTACTTGTCTATTCCTCTCTCATATCTAAACCAAGAGGTATTGAAGCATGTAAAAAAAATACAGTGAGAAAACACTTTCCTCTCCCAAGAATCATGGGGGAACAAGTCTTCCTGCGTACAATGTGTGCCCAAATTCCACTTTTTTTTTTTGTTTGTTATTCTACATTTTGATTTTCATTAGTTCTTCCTTTTACACATTTTCATCTCTTTTTCTCTACGAAAGAACATACAAATAAGATTGTAGCATCGATAGCATTTTCCTGCTCTATCTAAAGAGATAGAAAAACCTGTGGAATTCCACAGTGGCCAGAACCCAGAATTAATTCTGGATGAGTTTTACATTTTGCAATTACTTCTGTGATTGGCAACATCAGTATTATAAATTTAATCTTGAATTTTTCGTTCAAAATCCAGTTTTAGTTTCAAAAGCAAAATCCCAAATGCAAATAGCCAGTGGCTCCTGTCTTGAAAAAAAAAAAAAAACAAAAAAAAAAGCAAAATCTTGTATCCAGGCACCCTCAAAGCTTCAGAATAACAGACTAAAACAAAAAAATAGACCAGAAATCTGGATCTAGATTTTAAATTTGGGAAGCTGCAGAACTTTGAACCATGGTAGATTTAGAGAATATAATACTGAATTTTTTTGTCTCTTTTGTAGATAGGTGACCTAATTATCTTGAAGCTATTAATTTATGTATGTCAAAGAGCTTAGAAAATATGCTTATTTTCTTGATGCAACACATAGAACTATCAGCAAGGATCTTTGTACATTTGAATCATGGTCAGGGCAGCTCTGCCAGACAACATTCCCATTCTGGAAGTAGGTCTACAATGATGCAATAAACATTGCTCTGAAGTCAGCACCAACTGGATTTGCAAAGTAGTTCTGCATGCCCAATTTCACCAGCTCAAGTGTCTAGAAGCACCGCTTGTTGCAGTAATTATTAGAATCCAAATTACTTATCTACCCTTCTTCACATATGATGATATTTAGATATTTGTTTCCATCAGAAAACAAAGAACACATACATAGTTTTCACTATTAAAAAGATAACCACATTGCCAATGATATAGATTTGTCCATGGTTTTCCTCCAATACACCACACTTATTGACAGGATGTTCAATGCAAGAAGTCATTGATACAATTTTGAAGAACCAGAAGAATTTTTTACTGTTTTCACCATTTATTGTCTATGAGATATTGGAACCTGTTCAATAAGCCTAAATAAGTATAAACTGTGGCATTTACAGTACAATTCACTAGATTAATGTACAGTAACTTTTTTTTCTTTTTTTTTTTTTTTTAATGCCAATTAGAAATAAATGGCTGGATATCTTTCACAATATATTTAGACTGAACCAATCCAAACCTCAAAATCAAATTCAGAAGCTAAAATCAATATTCTCCCCACTAATTTTGTATGCACCCCCCTTCGAAAAGTACACTTCAAAAGTACCAGAAAGTAAAGGTATACCACTGGGATGTCCTGTCCCTTCTTAAAGGTACTGCCTTTTCTTTCTCTTTTTCTTTTCAAACAATTTCTCCAGACTTCTCTGACAGACAATTCTCTCAGTCAGTATTTTTCAGTTTTATTCTCTTTCAGTGATCTGACATCTGTACTGTTCGGTACTGACTAATTTCCAAGTCCTGGGAGACAATTTCTTAGCAGTTGCAATTCATCAAAACCCTAATGAATTCTGATGGAATTCTTGGGGACTGTTTTTCTGTCCTCTCTGTGGAGGGACTGCACAACAAACCTATGTATTTAAACCACATTAAGAGACTAAACGTATTTAATCAATATTGCTCAAAAGAAACTTGAAGATCCACATACTAAACACAGAAGACACTATCCTCACTGCTGTCACCAAAGCAATGATAGTACAAGCACAGCTGAGACAGGCTGACTACACGTGCCAAGAGACAACCAAAATGGATGGACAGCTGAGTGCACACAAGTGGTCAGGAAAAAAGTCTAAGTGAATAATGATCTACAAACAGGAAAGGTCTCACATCGAGGAATAAGTTGTAAATGATGGAGGCAGAGAAGACTTTTGCATGGGTTCCAGGAAAAGTACTGGTGCAGGTACATTTTCACATGTAAAATAACTTCAATATCTTAGACATTTTTGAAGCAAACTGGAAAAACTAGGCACTATACCAGCTGTTTCTTGGTTCAAAACCAAAGATCAGGTTTTATTTAGATTCTCAACGTACGTAATCTGGTCCTCAGGGGAGTTCCTGTAGGGACTTGATCTCCATGATCTGGGGAAACTTACTGAGAAAGCAGGAATAAAAGGTAGTTCATAGAAGCCAGATGGGAAGGCCAAGTATCTGGCAAATATCCCTTTCCCACATTTCTTCTAAAACTCAAAATAAATCTGAATCTCTCTGACATTTGAAAAGAAGTCTGGCTATTTCTTCCCACATTATGTTTTCTTTTTGCTTGCTTTTGCACAGGGTCTTAAGGCAAGCAGAGACTAGTGCCAAAGCAATGCAAGGAAGCAAGCTGTGCTGATAATCTCAGAATGGCCCCTTTTCTCATGAGATATCCAGCCCAATTTCATGTACACAAGCAATTCAGAGGGCAAGATTCACTGGTGTGCTCTGCCTATTCTGGCAACATAAGTCAGACATGACCCCCGCTTAACTGGCCAGCCCAACAGGATTCAGAGATGGTTTGTGTCATCAGAGTGAAGTGAAGTGGCCAGAACATACCAAGGAAGGTAGTTTGTAGGAGCTCAGGAGTTTGTAGGAACTCCGTTTGTAGGAACTCCGGGAGTTTGTAGGAACTCAGCATCAACTTGAAAACTTTATCAGCTTTTTGCTAAATCAGACCTTCAAATGTTTTTGAGATTTACTTATCACTGGTAAAACAGCATATCTGGGGAAGACATTTGTTGTAGGACCCAGGACTGTATCCAGCCTCAGAAGATGCAGTAATTTTGATCTCATGGTAGTTTCAGCGCACCCAACATTAAAAAAAGTTATTATTCATAGTGCTGATGTATTTTGGACTATGGAAACATGACAAAATAAACATAAGTGGCAACTTCTAGTACTTAACAGGCACATTTTTCTTATGTCTGAGAGGACTAACAAATTTCAGGGCATTTCACAACCAGTGAATCTCTAATGAGTAGGTAGTAAAAATGCCTGCCTTACTGATTGTCAGGGGATATCAAATTTGCTCACTTATGACTCAGTAATTACCCACCAAAAATGTAGATCAAGTGGTCATCACCCAAATTAGTACCTGCCACAGATTACTTTTGGAAAGGCTGTCAGCTAAGAAACAGGAAATGAGTTGCAAAATATCATTAAAACTTGAAAATAACAGCTTTAAGGTATGAACCACCACTCAAGCACACAATGGAGTCAGGGCAGGAAACAGAGCCCATGTGGGGAACTGAGCACACAGAGGGGTTGATGGCTGGGGACTTAACTTGCAAACAACAGGGGAGCAATGCAAGCTGCCACATCCTCACCCCATTCTGCTTCCTCCCATCAGACCCAGCATGTTAATCTTCTCTGAAACCCTGCTGTAGTTCATGCTGAGCAGCACTTATGTGGCATTCAGATAGAGAGTCATGACGTATAGCTCAGCTGGGGAGGGTGGCCAACAGCCCAAAATTAAAGTCCTCCCTAGGACATTAGGAAGTTGTCCTCCTTTATACATTATGAGGAAATTTTCAACATTAGGTGGAAATTCTTCCCTGTGAGGGTGATGAGACAGAGTAGCAGGTTTCTCAGGGAAGTTGTAGCTGACCATCTCTAGAAGTATTCAAGGCCTGGTTGGATGGGACTTGGAGCAACCTCATTTAGTTGCAGGTGTCACTGCCCATGCAAGGGGTTGGGACTAGACAAACTTCAAGGTCCCTTCCAACCTTCCAACCCAAACCATTCTGTTCTTCTATGACTTGAGGGAGAGGGTTTCAATCCACTGCTCTGCCTGCCACAAGCCTTAAATGTGAGCAGTCAAAATCTCTCTTTAGTTTTCCAGTCACAAACTGAACATGCCTTTATTTGACAAAAGAGATATAAGTGAATTCATCTCAGTAACTGGAGCAAACTACAGCCCACTGAAGTTACAGTAAATGCTATATATCAAAAAAAAAAAAAAAAAAAAAAAAGAATCCAGGATAGTAAAACCATGATAAAAGAACAAAACAGGGGCTGACTGTTGTTTCCCATGCTCCAGCAACACTTAAATACAAAACAGGTGATGATGATGATGATAATGATAATAATTAATAATAATAATAATAATAATAATATAATCATCACTTTAGGATGCACACTACAGTGCCAAATACTTTGCAATTAGCTGCAGGCAGCACCATGAGTATGTCAATTGTCTTTTGAAAGGTGGTGACCAACTGGCTTGAAGCAAACTCAAATAGTTCTTGGAGCAGGGTTATTTCTTTTGCTCCTGGAACCTCAGAGCAAACCATTAGTCTTACTGCAAGGGGCCTCATGTTACATACATGCTTACTATGGCTGGTTTCTAAGTTTTGTTTCTAAAGCCATGGTTTAAAATGGAGGGTGAGTAAGGGGAAGGGATAGATAAAAGAAGTCTCTTCTCAGGCAGCTGCATAAGTCAGTCTCTCCTCTCTTCTGGGGAGGGATATAGATAAGGCTGAATAAAATCTGCCAGTACCTGCATTTCTGTTTCCAAGGACTGAGCAAGTCTACTTCACTGCACCAGAGCTGACCTGTTTGTAGCCTTAGCAGAGCTGTGAATGCTGTATTGGAGCATCAGCACAAGGTATCACTGGACGTCTGAGGTCAGTTGTACATTTGTCCCCATACTCTGTGGAAGGGCTCTCAGCAGAACACTTTGAAATAGCAGTGCTTTGAAAATAAATCTGTTTGTTAAACCAAGACAGACACAGAAACAAAAGGGTAGAAATAAATTGTTGATTGCTAGCCTACTAAAAGGCTCACCAGGCTTTAACAGTCAGTCTTAGGACTGGCATTGCTTAATATATTCATTAGTGTTCTGGAAAAGAGAGGGTAAGATGACAAAATTTGCACAGGGCACAAAAATATTTAGGTTACTCATGATTACAAAAAATTAGAAAAACTAGACAGATGCGCAGCATGAAGACAGATGAAATTCACTGTTCATAAAGGGAAGGTAATGCATATTTGAATGAATAATTTTCAAAACTCATGCACAAGCTAGGTTGTAAATTAACTAACCACTCAGATAAAAAGAGAAGGAGGAGAAAACATGCCATTTTGGACAGCTCAACAAAAAGCAAAAAGAATTGGAAATAGCAGTCAAAAAAAGTAAATGTGTTGTTGGACTGTATAAAGAGCAGGATGGAAATGATTACTAAAACACTACGTCACTGAATAACTGCTGTATTTTATCTGAAATGCTACAACAAGATACATTCAGCTCATCTAAAAAACTCCATAAGGCTGAAATACAAAAGGGGAAACAAAAATTATTAGTGGGGGAAAGACTGAAGGTAGGATGTGCTTAGCATGTTGAAGAGATATGAAAAGGGGACATGAGAGAGTTAATGAAAGTTACAGAGCAGATCAACTGCCTCTTCCTAGTTTCCCCTCCTCCTAATGCAACAACGCTGAAAAACAACATATTTAAAAACCAATAAGGAAAATATTATTTTACACAGTTTGTAATTAACCTATGGAAGTGATTGCCACAAGATATCCTTCTGGCTAAGGACTAATTTGATATAAAATAGTTTAATTTAGATGCTTATGTGAATAATGAGGACAGCCTAGCTAGGATTAAGATAAATATCTTAGAAAGGCTGAAAAACCTAATACTTTGTGACAGAAATGAACCGTGGGCTGATGGAGGTTGGAGAGAAAGATCCTCTTTGGGCAATAAAGAAAGCCTTTGTCTTCCCTTGAGGAATTTGGTACTGAATATTCCCAAAAGCTGCATTTAGGGAAGGATAGACTGACAGACTAGTCTCACCAGGCACATCTAAAGGAACATCCCTTTGTGGCAATCTCCACTGCCTTCACTGAAGCCAGGATTTCAGACTGTGATTTGGGGAAAAGTGCTGTTTACTGTGGTGGCAAGGGGATGAGAATTTGGGATGTGAGACTGAGAATGAGTAAAGCAAATTAATACCGACTGTTGGGTACAATTCAGAGAGGGCAAAACAGTATTTCCTAATTTATGACATCAAACCTGTCCAGGTTTTCTAATTTGCTTACCATGCTCATTTTATTTACTAGATAACATCACGTTAACACAAAAGTACAAATAAAGCTCTATAATCAGCTAAGGTGTCAGAATCCTGACAGCTTTCAAAGCATTTATCCCAATGTCTCTGAGCAACAAAGAGGAAAAAAGTTTAATATCAATAGAAGAGAAATGCTATTGCTGCCTAAATTCCTCTGAATGTGAACATGACCTCTAGGGTACATTTGCAAAACCTGATTTGGAAGTTCAACTTTGAAGTTTTCTGCAAAAACCACTTTGTTTAAAATATGTACCAACCAAGCACAAACAGTTTTGGTTTTTTCCCTTTTACAGCTACCAGTTAAGGAAATGTCTGTAGTACAAAACTAAATCAGATTCCATGATTAATATGTAAACAGAAGTTAACTGGCTCTTCTTTTCTGCTTATCTCCAAGATACAATCTGGCACAACAGTTTTGTTTGATAGACAGCCCTGGCCTATGCTTGTCAACTAGCCAATACAAAATAACATTATTACTGTATAATCTCGAATTAGGCTGTAAAATATTTCAGTTGTGTGACACACAAGATGAGAAGATTTTATAGTTCTCACATGTTTACATAATTAACACTGCATATTTGTTAAATTAAGGTATCACTATCACCTTTATTACCATATCCCTCTCCTCCACCACTGCAGTGTCTGTTTCTTGTGTAGCCTCTCATGTGTTAACTTTTCAAAGGCAACAGAAAAAGGAGCTTGTGTCTCTGTGAGGATTCTCCTACTTCTGTGCAATCCTAATAAAAGATATCAGAATACCAACCCTTTCTCACAGCCCTTCAAAAAAATAACTGCTGAGGTGCAACTCAAGTAAGAAAAAGAAAGCACAAGAGGGAAATGGCCTCAAAGACCTGACTTCAGGTGTATTTAATCCTTCCACTACTGGTTTAAAAGTATTAAGTAGCCATAGGCTATCCCTGGGTAGAAAGACGGTTCAGTGACATCCCTTTTGTAAATATGTAGCTGCTCAGCCTCCTCCTAAACTCCACATTGAAGTCTGCTGCTTTTTCAGATTAATTCAGTTTGAATACTGCTGACTGTCTGTCACTACAGTCATATGTCACCAGTAGCAGCTCAGAAAGCCTAACCCCTTCTCTAATGTCATTGAACACAATTCATTTTTAAATGCAGTCTAATAGTTTAGGAATACCAGTAAAATTGTGGGGAAAGGCACTTAGGATTCAAAGGGTGTATAACACAGTTTATAGCACTGTATTAAGATAAACAAAGCATGCTTCCTTGAAAAGGGCACATATGGTACAGGTAACACTTACAAAAATATAGTTCCAATGTTACCAAAATTGTGAAAAGATTACGGTAGTTTTAAACCAAGTGGTACATTTTAACTAATAAAGTTTTCTGTTTTGGTGATCTTTAAGAAAGAGCGAGATACTGCCTCGAACAAAAGTACCTAAATCCACTCCAGAATAACCACAGCCACAAAATCAGTGGCACTCCACTGACACTGCTGGGCAACAGCCTTGGACCCTGCTCATGCTGCAGGATTGTGCCAGAGGTTCAGCTCAGGGTAGGCAAACATCAGCCACAAGCTGGGAGCAGCTGCTGAGAAGGTCAAAAAGGGCTGGCTGTAGGGCTCCGGCTGAGACCTGTTTCTACCAAGGCACATTTGGCTCCAAATTTACTCTCTCAAAATACTTAAGACTTGTACATAAAATGAAAAACGGGCATTTTATTACTCCATCTGTGCTCACCATCTCCTCTACAGCTTCGTTCATGTCAAGGAGGTGGCAAAATAAATGGTGGAATTAGGCCCTGCAAGATAAGCACACAGCCCTCACAAAAAGCCTGAATCACCTCAAAACCAACACGCAGCCCTAGCAGTAACATGACACAAAAAACTTCTGAAATTTGGATTAATCTTTCCCAAAACTTTTCTTTCTGTATTTCTGATTTAATTCCAAGTGCAATAATAAACACAGTCCTCTGTTTACAGCTCCATAAATAGTGCCTTGTGTTTTCTAAAACAATGCAGCTCTGGACTTTCTCTGTGATTGTTTATTTTATATCATCCTTAAGTTGCCATTTATTTACATTTCTGGAAACAGCTACCCCATGAAACAAACGGCTTGTTTTGTTAAGTCATGGTCAAGGATATTTCCTTCAACTTATCACATCTAAAAATGTCACAGACAGAAATGCTTTCAGGCTATTTGCTAAGAAAACTAACATAAGCTCCTTATCAGAAAATATTACATTTCCCCAAAAGGTGAACTGTACTGTCAGTTTTTCAGGCCATGTGAAATTCCTTCTTTGCTATGACAGGTCACTGAACAGAAGTTGATGGCACACAGTGGTTGCCTAGAATGCAAGACAAAGGCCTTCAGCTACACATGACTGCAGGTAGTGGCACAGAAGCAGCAAGCCTTTTGCCTCTGACACATCTAACCTGCGGGTTACATTCCGGGTTAAGGGCTTTTGTTGTTTCCTTGGGGTTGGTTTGGGATTTTCCTCCCTCCTTTCACTTTTCTCCTTGGGGTGCATCCATAAGCAATGTAGATACAGTGATGAGCTGAGTGTGCCATGCCAGCCTCTTTGGTTCACATCCCAGAAGTGGCAGCCAGGAGAACTTGCTCTTTCTAGACCTTACATGCCCTTATCTATTCAAACTTACTACAGGAAAGCCAGGAGAGGAGTTATGTCTCATTATTTCTGGTTTTTAGAGTGTTTTCCATTTTTTCATCCTACTAAAAAAAAAATAATATTAGCAACTACAGACAGACAAAAGTTTAATGGTTCAGATAGTCTGGTTGTTTTCCTTAACGGAAGCAACTAATTTCCAGGTAGAGATCCATGAGTTACAAAGGTTGCTGCTCATGTTCATAATCGCTGAGCAACAGCCCCCCTGGGATGACAAACCTGGACAGGCTTCCTGTTATACACATTTGCATTAAGCATAGGAACGGTCAGGAAAAGCTCTCCGTAAGGAAGGTGAAAGCTCCAGTTGGCAAAATACTCTGATTTTGTGGATGTTTTAGAAATCGTAGCTGAGGAAGCTGCCCAGCTAAATCCTGATGCACTGGCACCCATGGCCACATCACAATACAGAACATGGGCAAAATTGATTTCAGCAGGTTTCCCTGAGATCTGCTAGATACAAGCTTTAAGATACAGACAGACTATGCACATTCATAGACAAGGAGAAATCTAAGGGAACAACCAATGAGACCAACTTTTCTTTTTTTTTTTTGAATAAACTATTTTTAAAATCTTTTCAATTTTACTTTCTTTCTATTTTCAGAAGAGTATGAGGTTGGAAATAAAATCTTTATTAGATGCTATCCTTTGGTTCATTTGTTTACTACCCTGCCCTTCCTGCCAGTTGTTACCCACACTCTGTTTGGGATTGACTGATGCAGAGAAGCAGCCAAACTAGGCACTCAATTTATGAAGACCTGAATGGCTTTATGCTCCCACCTCACCCCTAAAGAAGCACCTCTTAAAATATTCATCATATTCCTGTCGGCCTTCTTTGGAGCAGACTGAGAAAAGAGTTCTGCCACAAGAAATGGTCACAGCTCTGTTGGCAGGTACCAGGTTGATGACTTCTGAAATTGCAGACAACCCGCATTTAAATAGGCCCCTCATTTTCATTGCTGGGGCTCAGGAGCATCAGTGAGTGGTTAGGTCACAGACAATGGAAGAGAGATAATTTTGCAGTTTTGTTAAAACTTCCCTTTTTTAATTACCCGTTTGCACTCTACAACTACCTGAAAGGAGGTTGTAGTGAGGTGGATGTTGGCCACTCCTCTCAAGTAAATAATGGTACGGCTGGAGGAAATGGCCAGAGGAGGTTTAGACTAGATATTAGGAAGAATCTCTTTACTGAAAGACTTGTTCAGATGCTGGAACATGCTGACCAGTGAGGTGGTGGAGTCACCATCCCTGGAGGTATTAAAAAAACGTGTAGATGTAGCACTTCAAGGCATGGTCTAGTGGGCATAGTGTTTTGTGGGTTTTTTTTCTAGATAGGCAGCTGGACACTGTGATCTTAGAGGTCATGAAAATTATGTATTTCAATAATTTCAGGAGAGCAGCAAACACCCTCTGTTACTAGTATAAATGACCACTGCAAGATAGCAATTAAAGAGACTAGTGTCTGTAGCACCACTGCTGTTTGATGCTAAAAATAATTCCAAAGTTTCTGTTCAGGAATAGGAAATAACACTCTGTACAGGCAAGTCACTCCCCAGTGGACTTTCTTTGAATTTTCTCCAAAGGCTATTTCCTTTTCCTAAATGTGGGAAATACTTCCTCTCTGTGTATAGCAAGACCCATATGCTGAGAAGAAAATTAATAAAACAAATAAAGAGCAAACAAAAGGACCTTTTGTTCTGGAAAGGAACGGCACCAGCTATGCTCAGGAAGCATAAAGAAACCCAAAGGATGTGAGAATAGACAAATCCTACATCGTTTTCATGTACAATGATTAAAAGTGCTTCCTTTGCTGTATATTTGGCAACATGTGAAATGGTGAGTCAGAGATATATCTCTTTCCTTTCAGTACTGTTGCCTATAGTTCATGAGTAAGTAAATGATTAAGAACACTTCAGGTTTGGTATTATCAGACTTATTACCTGTCTCTTGTTTGAATCATGCCTACAGCTCTGACCACTGTGGAAGTTCTCTACCTCTTCAGCTTTTGCTCAGCTCCATTGAGTAGCAGGATACATTTCAGAGTCCCCCAGAATTAACAATGTCCCTGATCTGTACAGATTTATAAACAACCACCTTTATTTGAGACACTCCTTACTTGATTCCAAACTGGGTCCATTTATAATCACTGCACCAGGGCTTGGTTGCACTTGTCTGCATGTGCAGTACGTCAGCAGTGATCAGGATTTCAAAAGATAATTCTATTAAACCTAGAGATTTCCAAAACAGCTCACAAAAGTTATCATACATGGATGCATACGATGGAAGAAAAAAAATATACCTTTTTACAACATCCATAAAGCCCTGATTACAATAAATGTCTGTTTAATTAATACATCAGGACATAAAGCCATTTATTCTCCTCTCATTTGCTATCATTCTCCTGTTCAGATTTAATAATGCAAAAAGGTTGCTCAGAAGCCAAACAGTAAAAATAATAAAAATACATTCATCATTGATACGAAAAGCAGAAATGCCTGGCAGTACTGCTGGCACAGAAAATACAGCCAAATTTCTTAACTGAAATTTAAGTAGCTACTCACCCCAAAATCTTCAAAACACACTCTGAAATACATGATATGATAAATAAAGCAGCCTGAAAAATGCATGGGGAAACAGTGAAACAGGTGCCCAGAATAACCATTATTGCAATATGCACACGAAAAGGGAGGGGAGAAGGGGCCAGAGAGAGAAAGAGAGAGAGGGAAAAAAAAAGCTTTCAAGATGGTTAAATTCATGAGGGCTACAGAGCCTCAAATTGAAATTATCTCACTCTGCACTGATAAATAAAGTAGCTCTGGTACCTAAATCATGACACTAACTATACGTTTCGATTTTTTTAAGTAGTGATTAGGTGGATACTCAGGGGAACCTACTAGCCTTCACAGAGATAACAGACTCAACTTAATATCAACTTAAAAAGAGACTTGAATTCTAACCAATCTCATGTAATGAATTGAAATTCTATAGCTTTCAGAGGAGGAAAAAAAAAAAAAAGATAAAAAAGCGATGTGGCTCCATTCTCTAACTTGCTGTCAGGAAATATAATTTGTGCTCTCGGTGATTCACCTAGCTCATATGCAGCATGCAAATTTATTTCCCTAATAATCAGACCTGGAGATTGCCCAAGAGGATTAATAGCATCATTCCTTATGACCGCCAGGATATTATGCACCTCTGACATGGAAAAATTGTGTTAGTTCTACAGAGAAAACGCAAGGATATTTGTCCTGCTAGACAATATAATAGGCTGGTGCATCATCAGATTACAATGTCATTTCAAAAACCTTGAATACAAATAATGTACAGTGGGGGAAATGTTGGCACAACCTCCCTTAATTCAGTAGCCTTGAATTCAAATGTATTTTTTTGCCTTCTCCCCATTGTAGTCTGTAGAACCTTGCAAGAAAAAGGCAAAGGTATTTTAGATTAAAACCATATCTTTTTGTTTGTTCTTATGTTATTCTTTGAGAACAGCCTAAACGGACATTGAAGGAAAAAATAACATTAAATCCACGGCTTCCAGTTTTTCAGAGAGCTGAATACACTCACAGCTACAGTATACTGAATTCCATATGTGAATACAGAGCAATTTATTTGCACAATTGCTTAATTTTGATTCGCAAGTCGAAGCAATGTGTTCTGCGGGCTGTGGTATTGACATAGGAAGAATTTTAATTTTAAAAATCTTTTAAAATGACTTGGTCAGGAATTTTCTAAAAAAAAGAAATGTTTTCTGTTGTACTTTAGACCAAAGAACACTGCCTTAGAGACAAGACAAAATTTCATTATTATGCGCATGGGAGCAATAAGATTAGCTCCTATTGCTGCCCCTAAGGTGGAGCAGCAGGAGGAACCAATGGGATGATGCTAATGTGTATGTTAATAGTATTCTCCTAGAAGAAGTTGGGATAATTAAACATGTACCATCTCTTTAAGACAGAACTGCACACATTTTCTTTGAATGGGTGTTTACAAGATTCCAATTTCAGGTCACAGCCATTTCTGAGATTGCTTAAGAAAGAGATGGGAATAACTTATCTTATTCATGTATTCAAAGAACCTTACAAAATGTGCAAAACATAACAGTTTTAAGAGGGAAAACATGCATCTTTCCTTGACAGACCTGCTTTATTATGTGTAGTGTTGTACACTGACCTAATATATTGAACATTTTTAGCTAATATACCTTGTAGAAACCAGCCTTTAATGTGATGGATTTTATAGTATCTCATTAGGGTGTGTTTATATAACCTGATACTAAACACATTTTCAGATTCATGTTCCTTATTAAAATTGTGAGCTGTACTGATTTTTAGTTGAACAGCAACAGAGTCATTTTAATATTAAGAAAGGCTGCTCTGAAGTTATTTTCACAGATCACAACTACTGTGACACAAACAGTGCACATATCTCTCATCTTTCTTTACAGCCTCAATTAGAAGAATCAGGATGTGCTACCCCACCTGCTTTTCTATTGGCTGAGTAATTCTCTTCCTCCATTTAGAATGCCAAAAAGCATTTTTATTCATTGCTTTGGGGGGTGTTGTTTTTAAATATACATTCGTGACAAGTCCCCAAACAGTGTTTATATTTTTTCCTTACAAAGAACTGTGTGTATTTAAAAACAAAATACCTTAATGCAGCTGCTCTTCGAGTTTCCATAGCAAACTGAGTAGCTATAGTAATGTTTGGTCTAATACAGCAAACACAGAAACTTAGCATGCTGAACAGTTACAAAAAAAAATTACTTTCACATCCTAATGTCTCCATTTTGTAAACCAGTCTTCAAAGGTAAATCTAATGTCAGCAGTAAATAGAGTGGCTCAAATATTTCTCTGAGGAGTCGTGGGGAAATAATGCTTAATTATGAGAAGGTCCTTGTGAGGAATTAAATATGAGAATAAATAATAATAATAAAGCAAAAACAAACCAAAATAAAACCAAACAAATAAAACCAGAAAAAAAACCCACAAACCTTGATTTCTTTATTGTGAAGTTAGGGCACTTTTGAGGTAGCCCAGATTTTAAATGCAAATATTTAGAGAAAGAAAGTATTGGTTCTGAGGCAACCAAGTGATATACTTATTCTTGACTTATTAATTTAATGAACAGTTTGTTAATATAATGCCATCTGAGATATGAAAAACAGACATAGAAGAGTAGGTGTTTATTACACTTCTGCATTTTTAAAATCAACTTTTAAGTCTTCAGGAAGGAAAAGGCTTGAATTAAATTGCAGCATATAGAAACTATGAAATTTAATGCAGCCACTTGTGTGCTACCAATTTAACTACACCTGTTACCTTTGCTACAATACCACAGAAGCATTCAGGAGTCCCAAATAATTGCCTAATAATTTGGCCTAAGAAATTTTAGGTCTGAACTGGCTCTCAAGAAAGCAGATTTCCCTTTATTTTGCCCCTGGCATGCTATTCATTATTAAACATTAAAGTTGTGTCAATTACTTACTTCCACAGTTGATTATTATCCTGGCTATTCTACCAGCTAATCAACTCTTTTCTAAAACATGTCTAGCAGTGACTTTGAATTGATGTACAGAATATAATTATTTGTGCAAATTTCTTTTGTTTCTTGTTAACCACAGACATTGGTTAATTACTTTAATCCCTGCAACCCCTCAAAAAGAAAGTATCTTGATTTACCAATTTATTTTTAATCAATATTAGGTTGAGCTTTGAAAGTTGACTATTCAGCCACCATAAGACACTGTGCTGAAAGAAAAAAAAAATTATACATGTCCTTTAAAGCAGGCTGAAAACACCTTCATCTGAAAGACTTCGTTAGCTTTATCAGATCCAAGGCTCTTCTGTTTGAGGTGTAATTATTTTACCATTATTACATGGAAGGCTTTTAACAGAACAGTTGTTCCCTCTATTTAAGCAGTAAGTTTTATAATTTATTACATCTCTTTGGCCATCAGCTCACTACACAAACAGTTGGTCACCAGTGACCAATTACATTAAGGTTAAGCAACATAACTTTAAATTAGAAATAAGCTAATGTATCTTCATCAAGGGCCTGCTGTGTTTCCAGTGCTGTTTATGAGATGATACTAAATGTGGATATGGAGCACGCTCACTGGGACCAATTCCTATCGGCCTGAAAATGGGAAAGTCTTGAGCCTGCTCAGGTCCAGAGCTAATTAATGGGATAACATCTGCTTTATACATTCTGCTGTAGTAATTTCTATCAACTTCACTGTGAAGATGCATGGGAAACTATCAGAGAAATAAGTATCTATGCTGAACCATATTAATCTGTACCGAGTCTGAAAATGGGAATTTCAATTCTCCTATTATCTTAGGAATGGGCAGGAGGGTGGGGAAGTCGAGGGGGGGGGCGAGGAGGAAAAAACAACGCAAGGCTTGTTTTTTGGACTATGCAATTTCTGTATTTATAGCATGGAATATATGTTTAATCCTGTTTACACAAACACGCAGATACACACACTATTCATGTGGGCTTATTTTGTGAGTGTGCTGTTGGTTTTTTTAAGAAAGAACACAGCAGCAGATGAAGATGACCATGCTCCTTATGCAACAATCAATTTTATACAGGAAGATGGTGAAGTGGTTTTATTGCATTATTTAAAAACACAGCATGAATTGCTAAGGAAAAAATAAAGTACTGTAAAACAGGCTTCAAAAGCTGTAAGTCCACTTACTTCATTTTATCAGCCTCTGTACAATGCACAGTGGTATGAAGGGCCAAGCACATATTCTGATTTGAATGCAACATGAAGGAAGCACTACCCATCCACAAAACAAACAATCAAGTAAGAATCTTTATCTGCAAACCCCACAGACTTCTAAATCCAGGCATCTCCTCACCTGAATTTTATCACTCTGCCTGAAAATTACTGGGTAATTTTAATTATAGTGAGAGGCGTAATGCTGTATTTTGCTTCTGAGTTTTTCCTGGTGAAGTTCTACAGTGCATAAAATCAGACTGCTCAGGAGAGATTGCATTTTTACACATGTAGGCTTTTGTCTGTGTCTGTGCCTACACATATGTAAAATACGTGAAAATAATGCACTTTTAAAAAATGTCTATATTGTAAACATATATATGTTCATATAAAGTATGTACACACCTTAAAATATATACAAATATGTATGTCTGTGTGTGTATACATAGAAAGAAAAGAGAGACAAAAGGCCAAACCAGAAACCCGTGTGCACCAGTACATCTGAGTTTAGAGTGGCAAAAACAGAAAAAAAAAAAAAATCTTTATATTATTATTGCCTAAGCTATGATTTACAGGTTTAATTCATTCACACTAATGCATATGAATGAACTGCATAGGAACAAAAACAAAGGAGGGAGGTCCTTTAATAATGAAATTACATTAGTAGTCATTCACCTTTACCTGAGAGGTTATGAGTTCATATGTCAACTCCATGGAATATTTTCCACAATTTGTTTGCCATTTTGTATATTCTGTTTATTTGTTTGCTACAAGGTATTAAAATACTCAGGCTGTTAGGAATTAAATGCTTATTTGACTAACAATGCTTATCTGTGAATTAATGGTATAAAACATGGAGTTTTCTAAACAGCTGTCACTCAGTTTGATTAATGGAGATACTACTGAGAAACAATTCAAGGCCTTTCTTTCAAAGCACACTAACATCTCGGGCTTAGGGGAGGAAAAATATTAGTTACTTAACATTTTTAACAATTGCATATAATTGTGTGAACTACTGAAATGAAGTAGTGGTGGCTTTTGTTACCTGCAAATGACCACTGCACAATGAACCAGGAAGGTACCTTGTACATGCAACAGCCAAAATTGCTTTGTTTTGAGCTTTTGTGTATGCAGGTGTCTATGGTGAAGGAGTTTGGATACTGAAGGAATGGGATTTAACAACCTGCATAATGCAAAATTCTTATATGGTCTATTAAACTGAATACTGGGAAACACATTTGATTTTTAATTTTCTTAAGAATACAGAGATGGTCAACTCACCGCTGTTGCAATACTCTGATTTGCAGGTAGGTTTAATAGAAAGCTACACTCAGCTACTGTTCTTTTCCTTTCTTTCAAAAATGTGCCATGAGGCAAGTCAATTGTAACAGGAGTGAATCCTCAGTTCTGTTAGTCTATCTACCCTGCCAATGTTATTTGAGCCCCATTCTCCTTCAGGGGCTCATTCAGCTGTCCTAATATGTATACAGTGATAATACAGTCATACGCATTATAAAAAAGACCTTCAAAATTATAGTCAGCGTAGTAATAATGGAGTGCTGTGCTGGAGTGATGGACAACTGTTGATCCATTTATGTAACTGGTTGCTTCTTAAAATTCAGGGATAGGAGATTGATATATAATGTGCTGCAAAGTGTAAAAGAACTGGACAGGAAATAAGGCGGGTTGAATTTTTTAGTGCTTTGATCAAATTAGAACCAGGTTGATGAAAGGAAATGCCTTGGGTTCTCTCCTTGAAGTTTTGTGTTATACAAAAGCTCTTGAAATTATCAATTTTGCACATGTCACTCAGTAAGTTTAGAGCAAACTTGTCTCTATCTGTGCCAGGGAGAGAGTCTGCAAAGGATCACTCACAATACCCCTCAGTACTGGACATTAAATTTGGCAGATGCTCAGAAATGAAAGTGATGAGCTAAAGGAGGGAGAGTCAAAAATCATAGGAATACCCCAAATTCACAGGTCTGTTTTTCAGGTTTCTGCACAGCCTGTACTTTGACTCAAGAAACCCAGATTGGGAAAGACAGAAAAGGGTCATCTGGAGAAACCCACAGAAATAAATGCAGGATTATCTTTGCTGCTGTTCTTTTAAGCATTTCTCTAGCTAACTCACTAACTAGCTTTCATCCATTGTAACCCTCTGCCTGTCCCCTGCTTTTAAAACAGCTACTATTATTTATGAAGTGCTGTAGATGTGCAGTGAGAAGCACAGGGACTTTCTGCTCTTATTTTTCCTTGAGGACAACTTAAAAGGAGAGAAAAAAGCATGTATGAAAAGGCACCTTGCAGATAAGGCTGTAGTTCTTCTGTCGCTTGGTCTGTCTCTGAAGAATAACTCCATAGTTGTTAGGCCTGTATGAGACACAACCTCTCTGGTACTTTTCTGGGATCAATCTCTCTGTACAATGTGCTACTCAGTGTAGTGATTTAAATCCCACAGTTTCAGTCTTAACGCATTAACATTTCGGCACTCCTCAAATCTATCCCAGAAATCTGTCTCCTCCTCATAATTCTTATCATCAAATCACGAATCTTCTCAGATTTGAAGTGAGGCTCCTGACTTCATTAACATCCATACCTCTACCAGGAATATAGTATGGAGATTTAAAGATAAATACACAGTAGGGGGCAGGGGAGAGATGGGTAGAGAAATAAAAAAAAATTGCCAAGCCAGGCTACCACAAAATTTCTTGTGACACCTATTGCAGTGGAGAGCAAGAAGGAACTATGCTGATGCTGAAATAACCTGCTGAATTTCTGTTACTCTCAGGATAGCGCCTGCACGTCAACACTTTTGTTTTGGCATAATTCCCTGTGCAGGGAATGCCTCCAGAAAACAAGGTTTCCAGAAATAATATTACAGGACAGGGAGCACTGACAGATCGGCACAGTAACCTTCACCTAAGCCTTCCAATTCAGTTTTGCGTGAATTACATCAAATTGCAGTGGGTGTTTGTGTTGGATACAGAGTAGTTGAATAGCTGCCCATTTCTACCCCAAAGCAGCTCTTTTGAAGTTGATTGGTGTTCCCCAGTAACAGAAACACTGCACAGCACTGAAAATGACAGGACATCACAGTGCAGTTGCACTACAAAAGATGCATGGGGTATTACATGAATAATATTTTTTCTGAGTTCCAAGACTAGAATTAGAGGAATGTCTACAATTTGTATGTGAGATACTCCTCAGCTCTAGTGGCAGACACTCACGAGAGCACACACTAATAAGGTATAATTTGACAATATGCTAGAGGTCCATCTTTCCAGTTCTATTATCTGTGAAAGATACAGTTCTTAGTGCCAAGGTGTTTGCACAGCAGTAGTATTTCGCTCTGCAGCCAGAAAAGCAAGGATCTGGCAACAGAGCTGAATGCTAACACACAGGGCCAGCAGAGATCAGGGTATGTGAAAGGGATGGCACCACACTGGGAAGAAGGCATCACCTCCAGGACTGCCCACTGGCTGGTGGTCAGTAACTCTTGCCAACTATTCAGAAGCTGACATTAGCAGAAGTACCAAAGAACGTTGGCTTTCAGTGTGGAAAAGTCCCTGTGCAGACATACAGGGATGGGAAATGATCCTCCAAGGGTCTGGTGTGTCCCCCCCCAGCCCCAAACAGGGACATTCTGCAGCAGCACAGCCCAACTGGGCCATGTTACTCACAAGGTCTCAGGAATCTGCAGCTGCAGCTGGAACAGCAGCAGTGGCACTCGAGACACAGACCAGGGAAAAGTGCTAATCTGAGGTTTGATTGTTACCATTCTCCCTGAAAACACATTATCTCAAGACAACTTGTTATGTTATGAAAACATAAGAAACAGGATGGAATTATTATACTTTAAATAACAACTTATTTAGAGTATTTTCCATTTGCTTTTTTTTTTTTTTTTGGTTTGGGGATTTTTTGTTTTTTGTTTTTTTGTTCTATTTTTTTTTGTTAGAGATCACACTTAATATGATTCCACGACATCAGTGCTATGGATGCAATTGAAAGCTGCATCCCTGTACATGTGTTCCTAACATTACATTTTTTACGGAGCTGCCAGGGGCTATTCTGCATTCCCACAACTGCTACAAATGCAACATATTGTTTTGCAATAAAAATTAGCTATAAAAGCGTGAAAAATGCCAGAGATCCAAACATGAGAAAAAAGAGAAGGGGGTATGGCTTTCACACCCTCTTAGTGGACATTTTATTTGTTTTTCAAATGGAGTAGACATATTTATAGCTACTGTATTTCAATTATCTCTAATTTCACACATTTTATGCAAATTCTAGACATTTTAATTGCAAATGAGAAGGGAACTTATTTTTAAAGTGGAGCAGCACAACATTTTAGATCTCAATTTTAATCCCAAATTTTTCTACATCACTGTTAAAAATTTTTAAAACCTCATTTACGCTGTGACTTAAAATTAGGTGCAATTTAAAACAAAAACAAAATACCTCCATACCAATTAGTTATATTGCCAAAACCTTTTTCAAACATTCTTAAAATTTTCTTTTCAAATCAAAATTTTTAGGTAGGGAAGTTTAAAAAATTGAAATTACATTATTAATAGGTGACAGATTGTTTCAACAAGAGCCAGTAATTGAGTAATATTGTCCATAACTGATGAAAATTCACACATTACCCACACTATTTTCTTTTTCTATCTCCATGACTTCAGTAACCTACAACATGGGTTATGAGCTCAGTTCTTGCTTATCCATCACTCAATAGAAAATTTTTTCACAAGGATAAAGACAAATCAGCCTTTGGCTGGATAAAAATTCTCACTGTACATCTCATGTACATCATTAGAGTCAAATGCTGCTCTTTTCCAAGTAGCATCCCCATTTGCTTACTGTTACTGAACATTAATAAACATATGGCCTTCAATGCTAAATAAACTGTAGTAAATGCAAAACCAGTTGAACCTGTGATGCTTTTAAGCAGGGAAAATATTCTAATAGTTTCTAGTGTTCCAAATCAAAATAAGGGTTTGGGAATCTGATTTGTGATGCTGCATGTGAGAACTCAGTATCTGTGCAGACCCCTATATCTTGTTACCTGAGTGCTTTGGCCCATAAAGCCTGTTTTTTGGTAAATACTTTTTGAAATTTTGCCATCCAAAACCACCCTCTGGAAACATTATTCCCAAACAGTAAAATACAGTTTGAAAATGAGGTCTCTTTAAGGAGAAGTACTGGCTTGTACTATGATTTTTCCTCAAAGGTCACCCCATTCCTATCTTCTACTACACAGACACTCACATTGATGTACACATGTGCAGTCACAGGTTTAAAATCATGGACATGACTGTGGAGCTCTCTAAGCTGAGAATCAAGTGCTTGAGTTCTCACTATCCAATGAAAAGATCTTTAAAAGTTCATGTTAACCAAGATACATTAAATAATTTCATTATAAATTAAAATTTACTGCTTGAAATGTGTGCGGGTTTTCTCTGATTTCCTTCTATTTGGTAACTTTTTAAAATTCAAAAATGCATTCAAAAAACAAGACATAGCACTTCAGTTAAGACACCTGTAGTTCAAACCAGCATCTTCAGAATTGTGTGCAGCTCAGCTGATAGTAATTTTATTTGATTAGGGTAATCTGCTGTGCTGTGTTAATCTTTATCCACTCCCTTTTAATCAATATTTTAGGGCTACAGATTTGGAAGATAGATGATAATTTTGTAGATAAACTCTCAAGGCACCACTGAGATGGTATGGTAGCATAGTTAATATCTTTTCAGAGGATCCACAACTCCAGCAATGTAAGAATCTTCCCAGTAAAAAAAAAAAACAAAACCAAAAAAAAGCTAAACCTTAAATTTTCAAAGCTGTGTGCAGGGATTTGGCCACCTGACTCCTATTAATGTCAGTGAAAATTTAGAGGTAAGAAAAGCAATGTCTTTTACCTCAGATCATTTTTTCTTTGAAAGGAACCAGGGAACAAGAGAGAGGGGAAATGAAAAGCAACTTTGTACTGCAGGCTGAGACCAGCAAGACCTGTTGTTGAGGCAGGGGATATACAGAAGTAGAACATTTGTTCATTAAATGAGTGAGCATCTCCATGCATCTCAAAATAGCTAGATATTATAAGTTCAGAAAGAAAAAAATTGATTTTGTGTTTAAAAAATGTAATTTAAAATATACTTTTTAAAATTATCCTCATCTGAAATTATCTGTTACTTATGATATTAGTTTTGCTGCAGATAAAATTAGTTGTCAGACCTCTGTTTATGACCTAATTACCTTTTCTAAAGAAAAAAAAAAATTAAGGGCAGGAGAAATAAAAGGAATAACAATAAAATGCAGTTATCTACCTTCCAGCAAGGGAGGTTCTTAGTGATGGGTGGATTTCACTAGTGCTATGCATGTTTTTCACATACATGAAACCAGACTTACTTGGACTGTTTGGACAGTGCCAGCTTCTGCCTGCCCCTGTTTCTGTGCCTGGGGACCAGCAGGACAGGCCAAGCTGCCATCTCTAATTGCTAAAAAACTGGGAATGATTCAAGCCTCTTATGATAAGGGAGAAAGTCAGGAAAACTGGGGATAAAGTCTTGGAAAAAAAAAAGCCACTACTATATAAATAACTATATTTCTTGAAATATCTGGCCACTTTGATCAGAAACAATAAAACATTTTTCTATTGGTTAGAAGTAGGTGCCAGGCATGCCACTGAAAAGCTGCAAGACTTGCAAACAGACAGAGCCTGGTGTTGCAGTGCTACAGATGTTAGAAACCAGCATCTTTCCGTCTCGTTTCAGTCCTCTCTGTGCACATCAACTGATGTAAGTGCAAGACACAAGTATCACACACACTGAGCATATCTTAATAGCTTTTCCCATTACTTTTCCCCATTCCTTGAAATTATAAATCTAGTCACATGGCATTCATGTAAATCAAGTTGCAGCCATGATGCCATCTAAACTCCAGCTCTACCTGGCAAAGTGTGGGAGAGGCACAGAGAGAAGGCTGAATCTGGCCTCAGACAGAAGTTAACTTTTGAGCTGTTCTGTGCCGTGCTGCCACAAGATCTGCCCAGCTACATTTTCGAATGTATACTTGATGAACAAAAATGTGTATCTGTGTTCATTTCACAAGATGTAAACCTCTCTTTCATGGTAGGAAAAATCCCACTCCCTGCAAGTGATTCTAATCTAATCTGACATGCAGTATTTGTAAATGTACTTTAGTGTCCCAACCTATTTACAGTGTTTACATAAAACTCCCCAAAATCTCAACATTCCTTGAAAAGTTAATCCAGTACAAATATTGACTGGCTGTCAATTGAGCATTATTGACTTGCTCCGGGACTGTTCTTTATTGCCTCAACTGATGAAACTTGTTTTCTTTGCTAAACTTAATTTCTTTTTGGCTGCATCTGGATAAAATACCATTTGCTAGACAGCACCTCTTCCACTCACAACTATCAGGCTGCCTCTTCCAGCTAGCCAGAGCAGTAGGAAAGTACTTTGCAACAGGAAGTTGCAGAAGGAATCCAACAACCCAGTCTATATTTTAAAAACAGAACCTGGGTCAACAGAAGCCCTATCTCCTATAAACATTCAGTCCACATCAGCTACAATACAGCTACTGTCATCTTCACAGCCACGCGTGGTTGTGTAGAGCAGCATTTCTGGAAAAGCTGGAAGGGTCTGTGAACCTTCCAACAGAGTCTATGAAAGGTAACTATGAAAAGCAAACTGATTAGCAGGAGGCTTAAATTCCCACTGTGGTGGTTTACAGATTCACTGGGAGGTGAATCTTTAAGGAATGCTAAAATTCTAAAAGCTGAAAATCTTGGATGTCTTTGCATCTTTTTAGCAGGAATAGGACATTGTCCAGTAACCAAAGTTCATGAAACACAAACACCATATTTTGAAGACCCAAGAAAACATTATAAATCATATCATTTTTAAAGATGTATAGTTTCTAGTTACAGTAAAACAGAAACCAAAACCAGCATCTTTCACAACATTCCCTGATTCTGCATCAAATTCAGTCAAATGTTTTAAGTTCTGACCCCAAGGTCAAGTGAAACTGACAATAACTCTTAGAAAGGATTTGCAATTGTTAAGCTACAAAACCCAAAACCTATTATGAAAGATTTACCAAAACTTATAAAAAATGAATGCAAAATGTTTCAGTCAGTGCAAGAAAAGAAAGCAGCATGGAATGGCAGGCAGGGAAGGAAGTGTAGACCTTGAACAACCATAGCAAATTATAAAAGAGGTATTGCTGTTGAGGTGTTTCTTTGTAATGGAATGTAACAGAGCAGACACTTACACTTTGCAGGAGCACTATCTGCCTCTCCACACGGGGCTGCCTCTTGCACTCTGTACAACTCCAAGGCAGTATTTGGTGCTTAGACAGGATGGTGCAACCATCTGTTCCTTTTTCTCCTCTCATCAACACTGGTGAAAGAGGCACAAAGAGAAAAAAAAAATAGGGACATGTCATGATGCTATATCTTCATTTAACGTTGTTTATGACTTCTTATGTCTATCTTGGGTGTTGAGACGGTCCAATTCTTTTTATCAAACATACTCAGATTACCTTTTCGGGAAATGAACAAAGTCGTGGCAGTTTCACTTTCAGATTGTCAATCACACAGCAAGTTTATTCTTACCTAATTTGTTTATTTTATATTTTAGCCCTTATAAGTCACTTTTTTTCTACAAGACTTGCTTTCCTTTTACATGAAAGACTTCTTTTAAACATTTGACAAATGGAAGAATCAACCATATAACAGCAGCTATGTCAAGAATGCACCTGTTCTCTTTGTTAAGGTACTTTGGCTAGCTTGAATAAGGTTAAAGGTTACTATTTTTCTTAGCTTATTGGTTTGTATGTTTTTAAGGCTTAGGTAGGTTGTTTTTTTTTTAGAGAAGAAAAACAGATCGTATCACAAACCATTGCGTTTTTATTTAAAAAATAAATACATAAAGAAAATAAATAAATTTTCTTTTCTTTTAAAACAACATGTGTTATCATTCAAATCCTGCCAAATGAATTCAAGGAGTCTAAAGCAGCACATCTCTGTGAGAAATGTGCCCTGTTGCTTTTCCTCCCTCTGACATGCTCCTGATGTGCAAGTGCAATCATAACCTGCAACAGACCATGATTTTTTTATTATTTTTTTTAAAAGATACTGTAACTGACAATGAAACCGTTTCCCTGCAATATGTACATCTGCCTTCTGCAGGTTTCAAAAAAAGTGTTCAAAGTATTCTGTAGCTGTTTGGTCCATTCTCACCTCCCGCTTACTTCAGGCACAAAAGGAGATGTCCTGAGACACAGCATCTGCATTGCTCACAGGAGTGCAAACACCAACCCAGAGCACTCCACAACCTTCACTGGGGCTGCACGATCCCCTCAAGAAAAAAAGTGTATCCCAGAGGTGTGCACATGTGTGTGTACACATATGTGTGAGAGAGACAGGAAGGGGCAGCATGGGGGCCATGGGATGTGGAAAGCATTGCACAGCAAGGCTGGCTAGCACTGGGTTTTTAAGGTGAGACATAATCATTTACCATACAGATGGCATATCAGTTTACATCTCACACTGAGAGTTCATGCTTGGTTATCCCAGAAAAGGGAGAAAAAACATTATAATATAGTCACAAAACCCCTGAAAAGTGAGGCTCCAGGGGACTCCAGATGTACTTGAGCTAACCACAATCACACCATCAGCATGAGGCGTAAAAAGTGCCAAAAAAAGATGAAAACACTGACACTCCATATGTCAAAAAGCTTGGGTTTTGCTGTAGCCAAAATCTTTCCCTCCTCATATACCTGTACGTAATAATCATAATAAAAAATAAGCCCTCAAGATCAAATAGTCAGTGATATCTTAAAAGAAGAAAAGAAGACAGGCTTAAGAAACCAAATCCTTGTAATAAATAATATATTATGAGTTAAGGAGATGAGCTGACAAAGTGGCGCACCTCTAATCTCTTCCCTGCAACAGCGAGAAGGGCTGAATCACTCGCACAACATTTTTCTTTAAGCATGTTCAGGGATTGCTCCCACACTCCACCTTCTCTAAGAATATCATGCTTTACTAATATTACAGACTGACTAAGCTACGTACCAGCAGCGTGGTCAGTTTTAACCTGTAATTTTATCTCGCAAAAATATAATTTCTGAACATTCTCTTCCTAGATTATAAATGACTATTTCAGGGCAGGTTTAAATTTGGGATAAGAGAATCCAGGCATTAAACTGATGCAAACTCAGCTCTCTTATGGGGGCCCATCTCTGGGCCTTATCTCTGATGTTCAATGCTAAATTGTCAAGCACAGCAGATGTAGCAGCCTCCTGATGGCTCCAACATGAATTTAATGTAAATTTTGCATGTGGCCCATGCTCAGAGACCCACTGCTAGCTAGCATCAAGGGCCATCTCACACAGGATTCCCAGTTATTAATTTATTTCAAACTTGAAATGACACCTATCCACCTGAACAACAATTTTATACAGCTATATAAGAAAAAAAAATCCAGCAGCACGGCAAAGATGCTAGGCACATAAAGAAAATTAACTAGCCCATATTTCTAAGCGATAAAATCAATGTCACCTTTTTATACTTTCAGTCCCTTCATCTAGCATCACTCAACAGATTCCTACCAGTGTTGCACAGTTATTTCAGGCTACAAGGGGTTAAAGTCCATTAGCAAGGACCTCCCACGTTGCACAACTCAGACACTTCTCTACCAAGGGCACATCCCTTCAGTTGTTTTACTCCTAGCTTTGCCACCTGAGGAAAACGGCCTCCACAACATTCAGAACTGAAAAGCCAACATGCTGAAGTACACACACCACCTTTTATGACAAATGTACAACTTCCAAGCAATAACTGTTGAACGAGGGAAGACTTTTGGTGTAATACACTGCAGGCGAATCTTATAACAAAAAGCCAGGCAGCAATATAGAATAAAAGGCTGCAAGACATGATGTTTAGTTTTAGAATGAATGACAGTTTGGTATGATAGGTGTAAACAGAACAGAGCCTCTATTTTGTTTTTAAAGCTCGGAAGCTGGACAGACTTTTGTTGCTGTTATGTGATTATTTCTAGTATGGTATTAACACACTTTCACGCCTGGATAAGCTGGTATATACGTGACTGCACTAGGGACCCCAATAACTTAACAGGTCAAAGAACAAATTATGAGAATTTAGGTTGTTAACATTTGAACTAAGTCAGAAACTTCTTTCATGATGTAATCATATATAACCATCTTTTCTAATTTGTTTTCTTAGTTGAAAAATATTTCATCCAAAAAGAAAAAAAAAAAAAAAGTAATAACCTAGAGGCATTTTGTTAGCAACACAGATTTCAACATTCCATATTAACTTTTTAACACTAGTTATTTTAGTATAGCAGAGATGTTTGAATGATGAAATGATCATCAGAAACAACTGTGCTCACAATTATATCTAAATAGAGTTATTATCAGTCATCAGCTCAAAAGACCACACTGACATGGCTAAAACTCATAATCCAAGTCAAACACACACAAGTGGGAGAACTAAGAAAGTGTAAGAATAGTATTAAAGGATTACAGAAATTCTCAAAAAAAAAAACCAAAACAGAGGCGTCAGTAGAAAATACAAGTAATTTGTTTTGAAAGTTTGACTTTTCTTCAATGGCATTAGAGACTATCCCAAGGAGAATTCAGACATGAGAACATATTTTGCAAATTATTTGTAGCACAGTGCTTTTGTATTGAAAATCAACTCACCAAATAATTTTTTTCTTAGAATAGTGTTTTATATCCTGCAGAATTCACCAGCAGTCTAAAATGTTCCCAAAGCCACGTTCTTTCACACTGAGGGAATTGTCTCATAAAGCACAAGAAGAAAAGAAATAATAGGGCCAGGAGTGGCAGCCTCATGTTCTGCCCTCTGCAGCCAGGATGAGTTTGCTTTTTTCTAGAATTCATTTTTTCATACCTCATCCCACAATTCTGCTCCATCTTCTTTTCCTACTTAAGTCTTGCACCCTCCTTTCACCTCACTCTCTTTTATAGAAACCCTTCTTTCCTTCCCATCTTTCATTTGGTTTATTTTCTCAATGAAATGAAAGTGGATGCCAAAACAAGGAGCTGCTTTGGCCTGTGATTTGACCTTCCCAGTATAGAGCAGTGGGAAAAGGAGTCATCACTACAAACCTGTACTAGCAGCTATTGCTGCTAGCAAAGGCAGGAACTGCAGTTAGATTTTAAGATTATTTTTAAAAGAAAAGGCAGGGAGGCAGACACCGTTTTTTTCAGCCCAGCTAGTTAAGAGATAATTGCTCTAATTTTGTCTCTCCTGAATCTACTCACTAGGCAAGCTTACAGATGCAGGAAGATTTCTAGTTCTTAAAAGTCCAGTAATTCACACTTTCCTAGAAGTTTTATTAGCTAGAAATTTACTGTCTCTAAATTCTAGGACAAGACCTAAGAATGGAAAAAACAGTCAAAGAACAAGAAACAAAGGTGGGCAGATAAGGAAAAAGATCAAAGCACACAGTGCTGGAGAAAAAAAAAAAAAGATTCACTTTGTCTGGCACAGCGTTTTAATGTTTTTTAAATTGGTCTGTATTTTCACAGCTTCAGCTGATATTTCTGAAATACAGAATTTGCATTTTCTAGGTGGGGAATGCTTGCCAAAGCTGTTAATCTCAGGCAGATGTAAAATTCCACCAGTATACTGTGATGTGGCTCCTTAAAAACAACTTAAAAGGATAAAAACCCCCAACAAAACAACCACCCAACAACCACCACAAATATTCACTAACCCATATGGTCAATAATTGCTGTTTAATAGTCCTCCTATTACAAACCTAAAAAGCAGCAGCCAGAATTACCAGTAGAGTATTAATAAACAGGAATGAGTTAATAGTGCATAAAGACCTTCTAGTGGAACAGTGGGGGAGTTGAATATTCTTTTCTTAAGTCAGCTGTAAGTAATTACTACATGGTGTGCTTCTGACTATTACCATAACAGAGCAATTGGACGTGAAGAATGGATAATAGTATGGACATGGAGGTATTTTTAGAATATCAGCAGTGAGGCAGGTAAATGCCCTGCTCAGGCACAAACCTTTAAATAAGTTTAAATAACTTTTTCTAATGGTACCTAGCCTGAGCAGAATTTTGAAAAGATCAATCTAATAAATGATTTAAAGTAACTGTGATATGTAAATAAGGGAAATGGCAAAAAAATCCCACGCAGACATTATGCAAGCAGCCAGCATTACAGTAACTACATAATCACAGGTTTCTCTGTTTCTTTTAGAGCAGAGCCTGTTTGAATGCGGACTGCGCTTCGCTCGCTTACATTGGCTGCCAGGTGAAAACTAAAATACTCCAATAAGAACTGCAACTGTGATTGCTGGAGTTGTGGGTTTTCTACAATTGAGTTAGTCGTCCTCAGTGATTTAATGATGCATATCATTTATTTTAAAATATTGTTATAGAAGCATTCACTGAGATGCAGCTTTGTGTTCAAAGGACTGTCCATTATGTTATGCAGCAGGGCTTTTCATGTACAACTACAGGCTGAGATATTGTCTATCGACACAACATATGCTCTCAGATAAAAACAGCTTGAGACTTTTGATTCAGGGAGTAGTAATTTTGAAAATGCACTGAAATATAATTTAAGGAATATTTTGAATTTTTAAGGCTATAGGTCTTTCTCCTGCTACGTTGCTACACAGGGCAGATGTTGATTTTTCAATTTGCAGGTTTGTTAAGCACCATGGAATGTTTTGGTTCTCAATCAAGAATATTCTTCCCAAGTGGTTGCAAAGTCCTGTGCCTGAAAATAAATGCATATCCTTTCTGCTTCTTAGCAGCACGTGTTCTGCATTCAGTAGAATCATAAAATAGATAATGTGATGCCATTTATTTGACCAATATATACATTTTAAGCCACAGGACCTCAGAATGCACAGTTTATATAAGACAAAAAGACAATTCCATTTACAGTGTGTCATACCAACAACTCTATTCAGAAAATTAGAATATACCACACTATGATGTCCTTGTTATTGTGTACATCCACTGATGGGCCCCTATATTGGTCAGCTACCTTATAAAAGCACCAATACGCACATACATAATTTTAATCATGAACAGCATAGCAGGAGAGAAGTATGTGCATATATGTTCCCTCTTCCTCAAATTTTGCATTTCTCATTTGCATGCACACCAAGAGACAGGATGAAATAATGTTGGCTCCTCTAAGAACAACAGAGATTCTGATGCTGAGTAACAACAACAGGGGTTTATGACTAATCTGCTGCAATATCATCGATACTAGTCCTGTTTTTTCATGTAACAATCAGATATGGCTTTAGAAATCACTTTGTGCCAGATTCACCTCTGCATAAAGTTGCTGACTTCAGGGCATTTTATCAAGATGGGTTTGGCTCTTTGCAGTCTTCTGCCCCATTAAATCTGAAGATTATGTGTTGTTCTCAGCCAGTCCACTGTTACCATAATGGAGAGCTGATGTTATAATGTGGGTCAAACAAACAGCTAATTGTTCTTGAGCAAAAACAGAATGGAGAGGCTGAAGATGTTAATAATAGTACTTGGCACGATTATAATAGATAGCTTCTATCAGATGATTTAAATCACTTTGCAAGCACATTGCTAAGTGTTTTTGATACTCCCATTTGAAAGTGAGACCATCATCTCAGGACCATGCTCATACATTTACATACTGGAGCAGTGAGAGTTTAAATAATCAAGAAAGCAATACACAATAAAAGGCAAGCTTGAGAGAGTCACACTAAATGAGCCAACTTGGACTCAAAGCAAAAGTTTATGAGGGCGTTTTTAAACAAACATGCCAAATCAAAAGAAAATAAGCAGGCAACATTAGTGAATAATGTTTAAGAATAAAAACTGAATATGGACATAGATTGGGTTTGTGGTTGGGTTTTGTTTTGTTGCCCCCTTCTCCCCCAAATAGAAACAACACGTTTGCTGCTTTCTATTATTTTTCTGCACTATTTCACATCCAGCAACTGCTTTTGTAAAAGGATGTCACAGAGAAATCTATGTGCGTGGTTAGGGTCCTCCAATCAAGACCAGGACTCAGCACAATGTGCTGTATTGCAGGAGAAGACTTTCTAAAGGTAAGCATTTTCGAGCAATGGACTGACTTCTCTCATGCCTAGAAAGGGTTGAACATTTCTGGTACTGTAGGCACACACATGCACCTTCACACTTATGTGCAAGTTTATTAGAATATTAAACAGTAATACCCCAGGCTACATTCTATATGGAAAAATTATATAGAAAGCTAGAGACTTACAGTCTGAAACAAGCAAGGCAGAGAAAGGTTGAGAAGGGAAACAAAAGTGAAGCAGTGACATGCAAGTCACAAAATTGCAGCCAGAATCAAGGTCACCCAAACTGACTCAGAAACTGATTATGGGCAGAAAATCTGCAGCTCAGGAGCTGACATGGGAAATGGGGGGTGAGGGGAGGCAGTAGCAAAAGTATGAAAAATAAGGTGACTTAACACCATTGAAGAAGTTTCAACACATTGGAAAACAACACAAGAACTGATCTAAAAATATGTCAGAGATGAAGACACAGAATGCATCAAAGCACAGTGGCTGCAAAGACAATAATTTTTCTCTTTTAGGAAAATAGTGTTAGAAAATTATTATTTACCAAGTTCCCTGCATCTTTTAGTTCCTTAGCTTTTTCAGAGGTCTTTTTGTAAGGAACAAGAGGGATTAGTCAGTAAAAAAGAAGACAACAGAGGTGCTACTACTTGTCTAGGACATTTGACATATTTACAGAGAATTCAATTGTCTAAGTGCTTAGCCCTAGGAGAACTGCTTTGTAGTTCTCATTCAAACTGTTACTCAGGATGCATTCTATCTTTCAGAACAACCTGAAGCTGGTCCTGCAGTATGAAACCTTCAAAATCTAGACAATGGATTATTTTTAAATGATTCTTCATGAAGAATAGATATAATTTTTTTTCCAATGTGACAGACTGCCCTTACACCTTCTGGCTTAAAATAAAGGGGAATCACTAGGTATGTGTTTGGGTTAACAAAACAGTCCCAACATACATTTCTACCACACTAAACTTCCACAAGAATTCCCAAGTCATATGACCAAAACTTTGCTCAAGCTATCAGCCTGTCCTGTCCCTGCAGTATACCCTGGATATCTTTTGAGAAAATACTAAGCATATTCACATCTCCTTTACTGATGGGCTCAGTGTTACGGGGTTTAAGGTCCGTGATTATGCATAATTTCCTCAAAATGGCCTATTTTTGATTTCTTGTTCTTGAATGAAATCATAAAATGAAATACCATTGCAAAAAATCAGAACTGAATCATTCATGCATGGCTGCAATTGTTATCCCTATTTCACTGGCATCTCAAGATCTCAGGCAAAAGTGGGACACTTGTCTCAGAGCACATAGTAAGAGACATCACCTACCCTAACAAGTTTTCAGTTAGACAAGAGAGGGACTCATGGGAGGAACTATGTAGTATCTTTACCCTACGCTGTGGAGAGAGAGCAATTTGTCCAAACATTGAGGCTTTATAAAGTAGGCAACATAAAATTTCAAAGGGTGATGAAGAAAGAGCTTTGAAGATCACAACAATTTTTAATTTTATTCACCCACCTAGATTTATGGCTGATATAAACTAAGGGTTGCAAAGAATCACCTTCCATATCCACTTTTACAAATGTAGTCACTTAGCTCAGTCATATATTGGAGAATATTTTTTGATAGGGAGCACTGTAATTGTTTCATAAGATGAAATGAGAAGCATATATTCTAGCTGGAAAAAATAACACAGCAATCTACTGATCAATGTGCAGATGTCTTTAGCTGAGATGGTGCTGCCAAGTTTATCAAACACTTCTGCCCATGAACCTGCATCAAAGTTGCTTCGAAAACATTAATTTCAAGTTACCTGCTTTTCATTTATGCCCCAGCTTCATCAAGACACAATATTAGAGAAGAAGGTGATCCAAAGTTATAGGCAGTATTGACAAAGTAATGAAACTACAGCCCCTAACATTTTGTGGTCTGTGCCCATGGTCTCAGCTAACTGTGGAACACGATCACTAATAGGCCTCGGCTGCCTGTATTAGAAGAGCAATTTGGAAGAAAGGAAAGAATGAGGAATTTTTGCAGCATTTCTGAGCAATCCCTGAGGAGAAACAAAGCTGTAGTATTTACAGGCACCTGGGTTTGGCTATCAAGGTTCCTGTCTCCCACAGCCCATGTCACAGGGGTCTTGATAAATTCATTTGATATCTGGAAAAGTTGTTTAAACGAGGGAAATCTCAAATAAGAGAAAATTTACCATAAGCTGGGTAGATCAGGACAATGGGATACAGCCTGTACCCACCTCTCTGCCTCACTTCTTTCAGCCTTACTGCAAAGGGGATTCAACTACCTGAGTTTCAGGTGTAAAAATGCTATCTATTAGAGACAACAACATTGGTTTGGGAGACCCACAATGCTGAGCTGAGCACCCAATGAGTGGTTCCCGTTTGTCAGCTGGGGAGCCTCAAACCCCACAGCTTTTGTAAAAAGGCATCACTCTCCCTTTTCATATGAGATTTCCACATTTTTACTACTGCTTTTTGTTGGCCAGAAATTCATCATATATAACTGCCATTCATCCCATACCCTGCATTACTATGTGTATGCTGAGACCCAAAACTGCTTCCAGAAGAACAGTTTCGGGTCAAGTCTGACTTCTGATTTCACTCATAAACTGAGCAAAGCCGATGCCAGCTTCATTTATTGGAATATAATAGCTGGGTCTCACTTAGATCACTTGCACTGATATGATGACCTGAAAATATTCCCACCTGTCCCCACCATTCTTTTTCTGTTTTGAATTCAGTTGCTTGAAACATGCACTGCTTTTCCCCCTTCTGCATTTCTCCATTTCTGCTCTCCAAACACACTTTTATTCTTCTCCTGTTTAATTCATCCTTCATAATTATATATCCTTCAGATCCTTTCCTATTAGCCAGGTTTCTTAGCCACCCCTAATGGGCCATCCACGAGCAGGTAATACCATTTGCCAACCTGGTCACATTTCTTCATGTACTGCAGTTTGATGAGTAGTTTTCATTTTCTGTTAACTGTACCATTTTTCTTAGGCTGTCCCCGAACTGAAAAGGTTCTCTGTGCCTCTACCACAATCTATGGCAGCAAAGTTTTAAAATTACATCTCCCATTACTTCTAACTCTGAGGCAAGGTGTCCAACAACAGCACAGCAGTAAGGAGATCATCAAAAGACTGAAAGTTAACAGACTTTTCCCAAGCCTTGACAGAAGTACAGAGTTAGGAACAAGCCTTGCTGCTTGTTCAAATGGGACTTCAATGGCTGCTGGGACAGTATCAAGGGCTGGGGAAAACAATTAGGCCTTCCAGAAGGAGGGGAAATTAACAGACTGACATGCTCAAGATCCTTTTATTTTTATGTGATTGATGGCTTTTATTAAAAATATTTTTTAAATCCAGCCTGTTTCTATGGAGAGGATCAGTTTCAACAAAACAGAATATTCTGATGGAAAGCGTTTAACCATAAAGAAACCATTCAGCTATCTCTACTGATACATTTTCATGTTCTTTTCCTGATTAGAGCCAGGGACAACTATACGAATCGTTCCTGAGGAAAAGGAGTTCCTGAGCTGGAAAAAGACAAGGTGTTTATTTTCCCTTGGAAGTACGAGCAAAACGGCAGCTGATTAATAGTGAAAGCAGTACCAAGAGAAATGTATGCACAGAGAAAAGTTTCAGCACAGAATTAATTTCTGTGGGTAAATGTATATAAATTCCTTACAGTAATAGAATGTGCTGCAAAATTCAATATATTTCTACCTGTAATGGTGTAAGTAATCAAAAAATATATTAATGAAGAATAACGAGACAGACACTGAAAAATATCTTTCAAAAGTTCCCTTGCTGACTACACAATGTTGCTACAGCAGTATTCAATGTATAATTTAATCCTAATTTTTTTAGTAGATACTAGGAAGTAAAACCATCCCTATCTGACTTCAGTAGATCTACATAAATTTACAAATTCTGAGGATTGTCCTGTTTGATGACAAGACAGAGGTACCAAGTATTTTAATGAACTAAATGGACTGATAAAGAAGTTCAAAATTCCTGGCAAGTGAGCATTGAATTGAACATACTCTGAATGAGGAGACTTCTTGGATGAAAATTTAAGATTTAATCCACTTGAAGCAGAACAGTCAATTGATAGCCTGTTTGCCACCGAGTTCAGTCAACAGCAACAAAAATAATGCAGCAATTACATTCATAAATGAAATACTATAAAAAAAGGATTAGCTCAAGCTTTTTTGAGCTGAATTGTAGTCTCTATGAGGCACATATATCCTACCTAAAAACATACTAAATGAAGAGAATGTCTCACTGACATGCACTATTTATTGATGTTCATGTAGTGTCAGTACATAAGCAAATACTTTAACCTTTTTTGTGCACCTTGGTTTTCCAGTTTCAGTTTCTAGTAATGGCATTACATAAACTAAACGCTACTACAGTGTTTTCCAAAATTGTGAAAACAAAACAGAGCAAAACGAAGTGCAACAGCATTTTTTTTAAAACGTGTAATGATCAGCAAAAATGTTGCATTTATTTTATGCTGGTCTTTGTAGTTACAGTTACCATGGCTAACCCATTAACATATTCGCTGCACAAGTATGGTCATTCTATGGCCTTAATTAACTTTCAAGTGGTGAGTGCTGTGGCTTACCACTTATTAAATATCCACTACAATAAGTTACAGTTTTACCCTTCCAACCTCACTTAGCCAAGACATCTAGAAAAACCAGCTTTCTATCTGACTATAATTTTGTAATTGCTTTTTACTGAAATTATGTTGAAACTGGACCCCCTATGTAAATGTATTTTGCCTGGTTCATCTGAAATAGGCCACCCCTAATCAGATCTGGTTGATATTTGATTGAATAAGTGGAAAATTAAGTTTCTCTCTGATAATGCTTTGCTTTTTCCTCCCTTTCATTACTTATAACATGAGCATCATTTTGTTGAAATTTGAAAGCATGCCCCCTAGAGAACTGTGGAAGACAGACACATGGAAAGGCTGCTTTGAAAGCTAATCTGGTGCTAGTACAACAAACAAACAGTTACAGTAAGCAAAGCGAATTTCAGCAAGTGCTTTATTCATGAAGAAAGCAATGTGATTTGAGATTTAATCTAGTCGGAATTAGGTTTTGTGATTAGCTAGGCTGAGCTGTTAAGGTATAGTCATAATGATGTCATTATTTCCATTCACCCATGTGGCATGAGCATCGACAAGTAGGGTAATGTTCTGTATGTTTAAACTTGTATACTGCCAACTAAAAGCAACTGAATCCACCTTCATCAGACATTCCACTGAGTATAAAATAGGACTTGAGTTAAAAAAAGAATACTTCTACAAAGGGAACACATGAAAAGGCCACAGGAGTGCACAACTGAAAAATATATAAAAATGCAAATTTCCCTAAACTTCATCTTTGGATGGACTGAAGCATAAGTGAGAACTTCAACAAATCTATAGAAAAAGATGACAGGTCTGAGTTTCAGAAATTTAAGACAGCAGCAGGATTAGACACTTTGGGTTGTCTTCGCATACATTTCTTATGGGAGTTAATTCCATTTGACATGCAAGACCAAAGCAAGATTACAGAGGCATAGTCCCATGGCGAGGTGTATGCTGTAGCTAAAAGCTGGGATTTGAATAATTGTGCAGGCTTACTCCAAGAATCAGGCGAGAACAGAATGAATGGATTATTACAAGGAACTTTGTACATTTTTAACTGCTGGACTTAATAAAATACCCTGTGTGTAAGACTGGTATTATGGTCCTCTGCACTCACTCGAGTTGAAGTTTGTGGTAGGATCTATCAAACATGAGAAAAACCAGAAGCTGTTAAAAAAGAATGTGTAATGAAGAATTGGGCAGGGCCGTGCCCTACTATGCTTTCTGAGGGAAGTATATTTGGAAACCTATAGTTCAATGTATTCAGGCCCCCAAAAGTTGAAGGGAATTAATTTCCTGTATAAAGGAAGGTTTAAGGAACACAAGAGATTGGCTTGGAAAAATGATGGGACAAAAAAAAAAAGAAAAAAAAAAAAAAAAAAAAAAAGGTGAGTTTTTATTTCACTGTTTCAGCTTGTTAGCTAGGTCATTTATTACAGAGAAAGATTACTAATCCACACATCATTTTTTTTTAAATTGACCTCTTCCCTTTGTGTCTGTGGAAGCACTTGTCTGTAAAAGGAGGTAATAGCTGACTGCTCCTTAGAGTCAGTGCTGCTTAATTAACTGTCCAGTGAGAATTATTGAAATACTTATATAATTCTTATTTAGCACTCATTAAAGTGAGGGATACAAATGCTGGACAATGAGAGGTTCAGGAAGGCTTTGAAAAGAGGGAGTTAGTACTCTAATAGCAAAGAATTATGAAAGCCTGCCCATTAACGGGAACAGAGCAGACCTTTCATTTTAAAAGTCACTGACTCAGATCTGGACTTATTTGATATTTTTTTAAAAAGCTCCTTCATCTAACCCCCTAGCAATAGATGATCTCCAGTCCCTCCTGCCATGGCTAACCAGGCTGCACAGTAGGTGCACGAAGCAGGCAATGACACTTCTGCACCGACCTGTGACAGTCACACAGCCCCTGGCACCCTGGGCTGGGTTCAGCAGAGCTTCCACTCACACAGAAAGCTCATCAGCTGCCATGAGTGGGCTGAGGTAGGTGATAGAGAACCAGTCGCAATGATTTGTACCAAAACAGTACTAGCAAAGTACCTGTACTTTCCTAATGCAGGACTTTCCTTGCATAAAACATGTCTATGAATAGCAGTACACTACATATAGGGAAAATATCAGGTGAGCATAATTTTGCCCTAATTCTTTTTTTTTTTCTTTCATTTCAATGGGTTCTTTGGAAGCTTGCCATAGAAGTTGATGAATAACCTTAATAACTTGGCAGCTTCCAAAATGGAGATCAAGAACCTGCTGGGTACAAAGCAACAGCAAGATTCAACACTACCTATGACTTACTCTGTGACATGGATTACAGCAGTAATAGACTATTGCACAGAAAATCATAAGTACTTTTTGCAAGACAGAAAGAAACTATGTCTATCTTCATGAACAATAAATTATTTTCAGAAATAGCTGGCTAAAAATAATCAATTGCCCCAATTTCAGTGTGTTTCAAGAGGCCTTGTGCCTAAACATTTGTCCTCAGAAAATTCATCAACAATAGAGAACGATGTTACTATCATCTCAGAGGCTTTGAACATCCATTTTTCCACAGAAGGTGTGCTCCATTCTTCACTCTGATCTGTACATTGTAAAAAGTTCTTCAATCTACCAGAATTCACTTTCACAGGAAGTGAAATTCACAATCATGGGAAGCTCAGATATCCTTGCTGTTCATATAATGATTGATGAAACACGAGGGAAAATAAATTGAATTATGTTGAATCTCCCAGGGAAACATAATTAAGCTGTAAAGCATTCCCTTGAAATCCTTGTATCTTTCAGGCTATGGTTCCTACTACATGATCAATAATAATATTAATTAAAGATAATTATTTTGAACGACTGGCATGAACTTTCAGCTTTTACTATATTTTCTACTATTAAAAGCTAAGGATTTGGTTAGCTATCATCTGCAAAATCGTTCTGTATGTCCAGCACAATGTTCCTAAAGTATTGTGGCTCAGATTTTTACTTTCTTTTTTGGTCCCAATTGTTTTTCTAAAATCTGTCTGTGTATATATATAATTCAGTATACATACAATACAGAAACCACAGTAAAGATAATACAAATATTACAGCCTTACCCTAAATATGGAATCTGGCCAGTTGCATGGATTATGCTGGTTTCACTTTGTCTTTAACTGGAACCCTAGGCGTTAAATATTTGTACGTGACAATTCTATTAAATGACCACCAACAACATATGTCTCCATTACCAAATCAAAACATGGCATGTACTTCCAGTTCTCCAAGCAGAAGACGAAGATAGAGTTCTGAGAGAAAAATCATAGCAGACATGGCTCAGAAAAATTCAGGATCAGAACACAGTAGGAAGAAATTATTTTGATACTAAAACAGAAACACTGTCATCAGTTTTTTGGAACAATTTTGTCATAGGTGTAGATAAAAAGGTCTGGAAAAAATAGGTTGGTGAACAGTTAATTTTATCAATCAAAAAATTATGTGCAAGATGATTGTGTCTTCTACTCCCGGCATATAAGTAGTGTGTGCAGATACACATATTTTTACTGTATATGTATTTATTAATACAAATATTAAAAATATACATATGTTCTGGTTTTACCATTGTAGTCTTGCTTATGAAGGCTCATGCTAAAAATAAAAATTAATATTAGAAAATGAAATAGTGAATTATATTTCAGCCAGAAAAATTAATTCAAACAAAATAGTGAAGATGACATAAAAAGCATGGCACCTCTAAGTCTAAAATGCAATCCTAGGCACCATCCCTGAAGAGTGACCAAGACTTTCATCAGATGTCATAAGCTCTGTGCTGTGGATTTTTTCAAAGAGAACTCTCACTGGGCAAACAGCTTCCAGTTTCATGAATGCTTGTCATAAACTCACATATATGGAAGGGAAATTGAGTTCTCAAATAAGAAAGCATACATCACAAAGAATAGAAAAAGCTTCAGAAGAAAGTAGACATGGAATTTGGAACATTAAATCCTAGTATGAAAGCCATAAATAGAGCAACAATAATTAGAAATGTACCTTGGTATTCCTGAAACTGCAACAATAAAGCGGTTTAGCAAAATAACAGGATCCAAGATGTAAATAAGTTGGGTGTTTGTGTGTTCTTTTAATAATGAAGGCATTAAGAAGGCAAATTTCAGACCCCATGGAGGACGCCAAATAATTTTTCTCCAAAGGCAGAGAAAAGATTTCTCAAATGAGCTTCATCTAAAAAAGATCAGAGTAAGATATATGAAGCAAGATGACATAATGGACTGTTGCTTAAGCGCAGCCACTGATAGTACCCTATTCTGAAAACTAGGCTGTGCGTAATTGAATGTAAGATGAAGCAAAAATATAGAAAAGGCCAAGCTGAAGCTGAAGAATAAAAATGCAGTGTGTGTAGCAGTATTGAGAACAGTACATCTCTGTAGAACTGATTAATAAGAAGAGCAGTGAACAGTACAGAGTGGATTTGCAGAGATTAGAATGTTGCAGGCTTTGTCCAAAAGATTTTCTGAAGTCTTATTGGGTTTGAATTTAAATAGGGTAAAATTTATCTAACACTATTAATGTTTCCCTTTGACCTTTAAATATATCTCCCCTCCACCCCCAAAAAGGACAGTTTAAAGTAAAATATGCTTACACTTCTCTATTTTGTAGTGTCTGCGCATGTGTGTGTGCATATGCACGTGAAGTCTGTTCTATTACTGTGCACTATAGTAAGAAATCAAGTCATCACAAACAGTTTTGTGACTGGCACTCAGATTGGTAAGAACATATACTTTGATTAACCCTTCAATTCATGTTCCCGCATTAACAGGTCCAAAAATTATAAGGATAGGATTGCATAATAGGGGCTTGGCAATTTCTGTTTCAAAGCCCTCACAAACATTCTACTGGAACACTCAATATAGCATGTGGCGGCACCACCTCAGAGAAGTTTAAATCAGCTGAAAAACAACAATGGACTGAGCATTAAACTGAAGAGAATATTAAAATCCAGGAAACTACTGGCAGTACTGTCCACTCAGGACACTGAGTGGAGATGGATCAGAAAAATAACAAAAAACAAAAATAACATTTAGTGACATGTTAATGAGGGAGACCATCATTACAAAAAAGGAATTAAATATTTAATGGATAGATTCTAAGGAAAAGACAACAGAATAGTGATTTAATTTTCTGTTTACAGTGCTGTTTTCAAGATGCCTTTGATGCAGGACTTCTATACCTCAGCTATCATGTTTTGAAGAATTTATGCCTCTTCATCATATGAAAGCAGGAATTGTACTCAGTCTGGAAACACAATAGTCACACATGAAAAACAAGGGGGTTTATTTCTGTCAAGATAAACTATTTCCCACAAACTTAAAACCAGAAACAACCAGAAAGGAAGTCACAAGGACAACAGTTTTCCTAAAGCCGAAGCACATAATGACTAGTAAAGACATTAAAACATTTAAAACTATCCATGCATTTCTACCATAGGAACCACAGAAATGCTGGTTTTCAGTCCCTAGTATCTGTCATTTTGGGAGGGATGAGAAAGGATTTTTAAAATGCAGTCAAAGCAAGCTAGGTTTTCCTTATCTTACTTTCTCCATCTAAAAGATACAATTAGAAACCAAACTCCCTATACAGTCTGTCGAGGAGGACAGACATAGAACAGTCTATTATCCTGGTTGAGATGACTACACAGAGGATTAGTCTAGAACAGGGCATATGCCCAGCAGCAAAGGGAGGTGAATATCACCTTACACACTCCTATAGAAAACTGAAGAGCTGACCCAGCTGAGTCTTACCTACAGCCAGCCTTAGCTGGTGCTCCTCTAGAGGTTCTGGATACTTTTATGAATTCCTCCTATGTAGTCTGAGTAAATTATTAGTATTTGTAAAACATATATATATATTACATATATTATGCGGTGAGAAAATAAAAGGAGAACAGACTATTTTTATATTAAGATTTTCCTGCCTCTATGCACACTCACCAGTGGATTTTCCTATATACAAAAGTGACTGAAGGGAGGGGTGGGATTGAATAACAAATTGATGTGATACAATCACATCATTCACAATCACATAATGGACTATATCCCAATTTTCAAAAGGCATAAAGTATCCTCATTAATACGATAAGTACAGCAGTCAAATCAGTACTATGATTTTATCAGGGTTTTTGACTGTACATGAATTAGAATATAAAATGCATACAGAATTTTTAATGGGAAGGCTTTAACATTCTGTGAATGTATTTCTTACTGTCATTTACATCACATTAAAGCGAAATTTCACATAAAAGCATAAAGAGAATACTCTATGTCCTAAATTATAGTTTTTCACAGTTGTCATGTCCACATACTGGGAATCTTATTCACATGTTGTAATATTATCTTAAATCTGAAAAGGCTAAGGTATTTCTCTGTTTATTTGGTATGGCTGTCAAGAGAAGTTGTTGCACAATAAGGTCAGATGTTCAGGATGAAGATGACAGAGTTCTTTTAGGGATGCAATTGTGTTCGCTGCTGCCTGTTCTACAACAGATTGCTAAACCTTGGACTTGTAGTTCTCATTCTTAGCAGGCTGCAAATATTGATGCCATGTTCAGACAGATGTTATCATCTCTTAGCTCTTTTCATTTTCCCACCTTGCTTTCAGAACATTCGTTTAAAATAAAGTTTGCCAACAAGTATTTGTCTTTAATTTCAAAGGGATCCATTTAAAGATACATAGTATTTCTATGTGCCTCTACTTCACATTAAATTTTACCATAAAAGCTACCAATATCAGTTTTTGCAATCTAACTCATCCAGCAGTTTCATGATGCTTCAGGTTTCATTAATCTCACAGAAAAAAAAAAAAAAAAAAAAAAGAGCCTGTAAACTCAAATTTCTTCTATATTCATCATATCACTAGTGCAGAGTGAGTGATCTTTCTGACAATATATTATAGTTGGCCAAAATTATTTTCACCTCTAAATGTTGTCAATTAAAACTTTTTTTCTGGTGTAAATGGAAATGTTGGGTTGCAATTTAAGTCCTGAAATGTAAGAGAACATGGACAGCCCAATGTACAGTTCACAGACCAACTCCCTGCCTTCTTGGGCTAAAGCTTTTCAAACAGATGCAGGGTACTTCCTTCTGGAGGAAGAGGGGGAATAAGTTTTTCATTAGCACACCAGGTGCTTCCTGCTGAACACGCAAGAAGCTCTTAGCAGTACTCTGATATTCAGACTTGGAGTTCATCACCTCCTCGGAGGCATCACCTTTGTGGGAATGAACAACAGGATTCCAGGGCATACCAAATAACTTCTGGACTTTAAATGGTGAGAGATCACATGCTCTTCCTTTTCATTCTTCTCTAATTTTTCAAGTTCTGGATCTCAGTTTTCTGTTTCTGCCCCACTTCCTCCTCAACAACTTTCCACTAGATCTACTGATATACACAAGGACTCTTCTCAGCATCCAGACATTTGTGGGGAGGAAAGATATGCAGCATCTAGGTATCTGAGGGAGAGATCACTTTCCCAACATTTACTATCAAGTGACAGTACATAACTATCAGGAGCATCTCATGAATCAGCCCAACCAGCATGACGTTTTCATAATGATCTCCATAACACCCAGTGTTACTTTGCTGCTCCAAGTCTTTCTCCTCCTTGCTAAAACCATGTTGAAACCACATTTCTTACCCCTCACTTGTGTTTTTTTCAGGCATCCACTTTCTATCCTTCCTGATTCCATACACTACAGGATGAGAAAATATTTAGAGTAAGCTGGGGCAGATATTTTCAAAATTATTTCTATAGCTCTTTTTCTGCCAAAACTGTAGTTAAAATAAAGGAGCTACAGGGCTGACAAACAACTAATAGTCCAGATTAGGGCTTTGTATTATTGAGCATTTCTTGGCTGATATCTTACCCAGTCAGCTTTAATCTTGTTACAGACAGAAATTAATAGTATTCAGATTCTCAGATTGTGAAAAATAGGAAAAAAACCCAGTGCATTTTGGTAGATGGTACTGCCATCTAATTAATTAACTGAACATTCATGCAACAGGTGCCATTTTTTTCCAGGCCAGAAAGGAACTGGTGCTTTACAGTGGTGTTAAGTGATGTGGTATCAGTTTGCAGTACCATTTTTTAGGTGAGATATGAAACAGAGGTCTGATCTATGATCACATTCATAGATCATAAGATATATTTTAATAAGTGTTAAAGCTGGCAGGCTGTACTGGATTTAATGTTGACTAACTCAGTTTCAACTCAAATCTCCTTTGCAATTTCCCTTGAACACAGAAGTCATACTCACATCCTGCTCTAAAAATGTGATGTTGCAGCTTATGAATAATACTGCTGTGCTGAGAGGGCTGCATTCCTCTCCCAGGGAGCTGATTCCCACATGCAGGGGCATTAGGGACAGGACTGTTTTCAAACCTGAACTTCTAAGGTAAGCAGTGAGACAAACATACTCAAACCCCAGTTTAAAAATGAAGTTTGTGATACTAGTTATTTTAGAGTTCATGAGTGTGAAAGACTATATGCAACTATGGTACATGAGGCAAATCTAAACAAACGGTATTTTATAATTTTAAATATAATCCTTTTTGTATTTCATCATCTTTCAGTTCTTATGACTGCCTTTAGCTCTAATGAGACAATATAAAACACGAAAAAAAAATACACACAAATGGATAACAATAATTTTAACACATACAAAATGTACTGTGTGCTGATTAGTCTGTTTCTAGCAGAAATTCAGTGTGCATATATGACAGATCTGATCAGCTGTTTGCATGTTTAAGATACTGTCTTGTCTTTACTTGAAGTTTTCTGATTAGGATTTTAGGTATTATTTCTGATGCTTTTCCAGATTGACATCTGTGGTCTACTTTGATAATGAATACCCCAAGAGAGCACAGAGACAAGACTGGGTCTCAGAAGCTAGGAGCATTTGAATCAAAGATGGTTTGTTAATAATAAAGTAAGAAAAAAAGCCATTTGCTTCTTTTGCAGTGACTGCAGTGCTGACCCTCTCTTGGTCCTGCTAGGCCTGTCTGAGCAACAGCGGAGTTCAGTGGTAATTAAAGCAACAGTGTTGTGAAAAAAGTGTGAATTACTTTTACAAGAAGACTTGGATGTTGCTACCAGCTGACAAAGCACAGCAGGAGAACTCTGCTGGATATTAAAGAGCTATGGCAGTCACTGTATTGTAAGGTGGCTTTTCAGCACAATGCAAAATTGTGACTTTTCACAAGTTTATACCTCAGGAACCATTTGAGTTATCGGCTTAAAATTTAGTATGTTTTATAAGGCACATAGCAGACACCATAAATGTGTCATACTTGGTAAAATCTGGTCCTGTTTAAATTATGTAGACCTTAAATTCAATTTTTACCTTTCAATTATTACTTCACTGGGTAATTATTGCAATATTACAGCCCAGACAATTTTGCAAAATTACAGAAAGGGCTACATATTCAGACATCTCCCAGCAAATTATTACAGTGTCAAATAGGCCGAATTTCCATTTTTGACATTTTTAAAACTAAAAAGCATAGCATCTCATATTTTTGCTGTAGCACAGAGAATATATACCAGGTATTATACAGCAGCCCTGTACTGTATAAATATTCTTTTAAGACAACATGGTTCTGTGAGGCAACACAAAGGACCAGTTCTGACAAATGCTTCACTATCTCAATGTTTCTTCTATATTCATCAGAAAAAAATGCATATTACTGCAGTTTTTTTGTTGTTGTTAGCATACAGTGAGAATCCTGAAGTTAGTTTTGCACATATGGAGATCCAGTAAAGACAATGTATACAAATACAGTTATTGCCATTATTCTGAGAAAATATAGGTTAAAATTCAGCCTGATAATCCACAGAATAAAGGGAGGGAATCTTCAACACAATGCGATGGTGTTGTCCTTCAGGGTGTGATATGATTTGATTCAATAGCCAACACAGTGGTTTCTGAATTAGTTTTTAGTACAGCATGAAGAATTTCTATAACCAGCAATATAAAATTTTCCTTTTAAGATTTACTTGAGAGCTTGAAACAGCAAATAAAGATTTTCTAAATATGCATTTGGGTCCTATTTTGAAGAAAATCTTGGACCTACCCTCGGTGGTTCAGCTAACTTGCAATTTACACAGAAATTACAAAGAATGGGTTATTTACTTGCATCAACTTTCAAACTGAAGCTTTTTGTCCCAGCAGATTAGCAGAAAATTCTAAAGGAACTATTCAAATCTATTTATGAGCCTAGAACCACAGCCATATAAAGAAACATAATCCAATATCTGGTGTCATCCCTGGGGTTAGAAACCTTAATGTCCAATACAGATTTTTGCTTCACAAATTTTTGTAAGACAGTATATGCTCTTTGCTGTTCTAGAGAATAAGGCAGAGCCTAGGTATCCTACAAAGAAAATGCCACACGTGCATTCAGTTTTGCCTGTCTGGGGCTACCTGAAGACAAAACACTGTGCACTATTTGGCAGCAGAAATGGTACAAACAAAAGTTCTGTGGACTCCTGTAGTGGATTCTTGTAGTGCAATGAATCACTGTGTTGTACAAATGTAATATCAGAAGAATAATTTTCCTAAAGTTTTGTTACATCAAAATAAACCCACAGATTTTAGAACCTCCATGGCTGAGAGGGGTCTGTGTAGTGTGCAAGTCTGTATCATACAGCTGTCACAGAATAGAGGAATCAATAAAATGCAGAAAATAAAGTTGGAAGAAGAGGGATACAAAAAAATAAATAATCTCAAAGAAATTAGGCAAGAAATTTTAGTGCATCTTTACAATAAATAGCATAAAATTATTTAAAAAATATTATTCTACACTATTTTTTTTCTGGACTTCTAGTTAGGTAACATGCACCCTTTGTTCAATTCCTTCTATGACTCTCAAAGCTTAGGTAGTTCTTAGGGTCTGATGAAATTCTTTTTTGCTAGAGAAAATAAGAAAAGCTTACTAGAATTCATCAAAACAGTTCAAAACAATAAACCTCTACCCATCAGTTCAAATGCCCTGGTACCTTTCTCAGCTATATATGCAACTACACATAAAAATAATCAGAGCACCAGCATCAGTGCTATAAACAATACCAAAACAAATATCCATGAAACTAATTCCTTTAACCACCACTGACTCCTAGGTTGTCCTGTTCTTATTGATAAATAATTCTGTCCTTTAAATGAAGACTTTGAACAATGCTTTTTGTCTAATTTCCAGTTAACAAAAGTTTGGTCTCTGTAAAAATTATACCAAATATCAGAGTTTCTTTTACTTTTGATTCAGGGAAAGCTTGATTTTTGCAATTATTCAGCAAAAGATTTGATGATTTACTTAACATTAAGCATATGTAGTTGCTCATTTGCTTAAGTGCTTTGCTGGATGAAGGTCAGAGTGCTCCGAGCATTAAAGGATGAAACCTAAATTATTCTCCCACCCCTTTCCTACCCTGAATATAGCTAAACTAACAGCAAAATTGATTAAATCAGTGCAAAGCTTAGAGCTCGGATTAGGACATGGGATACTGAGACAGTCAGACCTCTTTCTTTACCATGATGTCATGAAAGCCATAGAACCTACATCTGAAATTAAGATAAAAAGACCTGACTGCCAGCTTTCTCTCATGACAGATGGGTAGTCTCAAAATCATAGGTTGGTGCCATCATTCCTTGCTTACACATTTAAGAAAGGTGAATGGCTGATGGGGCTCAATGTTGCTGTTTATTCCCAGCCACAGTCATATGGCAGGGTGTCAGGAGGTTAAAATCTTTATCCCAAAGAAACCTTTGTGTTTACTCCAAAGCTGATTTTAATTTTGAAGGAAGTCGCTTGCACTCAGAAACCCGATTGAAACAGCCCATGGAGGGAAGGTTCCTTCAGTGAGACTTTGTGAGTGAGAGCTGATCACCACCACAAAAAGTCACATAATCAACCACTTAACTTGAAAGCCCAGTACACTCCAGAGAACAAAACCAGTGAGCAATGTGTCCAATTAGTAACAAAGATGCAGGTGCTTTTTGATCATGTTTTATATCCTTCTCTCCCTATGCGAAGAGAAATGCAACAGATATAAATGAATGTGACATGTCAGTCTTCAACTCTCTTTGTCAAATCGAAACAATTACAACACAATTAAATGACAGTTCCATGCTAAACACATTGAAATGAAAACATCATTCCAGTCACATTCTCTAGCAGTTGGTTTATCACTCTGTAGTACTGCTCAGCTGAGCCATTATTCTGTGCTTGCTTTTTGATCAATTTTACAGTTAACCTGAACTTCTCTGATCAATCAGCTTTAGGTATTCACAAGCTCAACCTTCAGAAAAGTCAGAAACCATAATTTAATTATTATCCATCGAGCCCATATGAAAGTGTGCACATAAAAGCCAGTATTCATACTACTCAATTGTTTTCTTCAGTGGTTAGAACAGTACTTATACTGTGTGACCTTTAGAGAATAGAGAAGTAGTTAAAATACCTTTGGACTGCTGTTTGTGTGCAGACATATGGATTCTGAGAAGCTACCAGGCAGTTCATATGCCTACTTAAAAAAACTTTCTCTACATGTAGCAATCCTGATTTCTTCTCAGGTAGGGCAACAATCTTTCTTCTTTTCTTCTTCTCCATACAAAAAGGTCCAACGGGGGTTAATTGTGAACTCAGTAACTCTTAGATTCAAAACAAGGTACTGAAACTCATTCCTGTGCAAGCAGATGACCCAAACATATGAAAAACTTCCTTTCTCAGAAAAACAGTGTAAATGGGCACTCCTACCTTTGAAATCAACAATGGAAGTCAGGTAGAAGATGCTTTCCAAGACAATCTAGTCTTATAGTCTTATAATTTCTTCCAAGGGCACAGGTGTATAGAACCAGTCCTGCCATGCTCTGAAAACCTCTAGTGGTACTGACCATCTCACGTTACTTTCAAGTTCAGTGTTGCCTCTCCTGACCTGTCAGTATCAGCCCAAGAATCAGGAGGAGTTGCAGAAGAGACAGAAAAAGAGGGAATGAGCAATAAAATCAATGCCTTTTGGGTGTAATCTTCATGGACTGAGCAAACATGCCTGCTCTATGAGTCTGAAAGCCTGCAGCTGTTCACTGACTTTTATTCCTTTACCATAGGTAGTAATAAATAATAAATGGACAAATTGCCATGTGAGAATGTAAGACCTAATTATTTTTTTTCCTTGAATCAGCTAATATCCATAAGACTTAAATATGATCACATGACTGCGAAAGCAATTTGTTAAAATGACAGAACAGGCTGGGAACACATTGCCACTAAAATCGTTCAATTGCTCAACAATGTATACAAAAGTATGTGCCTAATATACAATTTTTAAATAGCTACAGATAAAACATGGGTGTTCTGGGTGACATTCCATCACTGCTAGAACACCTTTTAATTAGCAAGTAATGAACTCACTTATCCCCAACACTGCATCTTTTATCATGTTAAACTGTTGAGACTTTCTTCTCTAACTATCAAAGACACAAAAAAACTGTAGTAAACTGATCATTCAGCAAAGTAAGCTAAATAAAACCTACAGCCATTTCACTCACTATATTTCCTTGCAGTGCAAATATTAATGACTTTTCACTTGCTTCTGGGACTAATACAGAGACACACACACACACACACACACACACACACACACACACACAAATATCCAACAAACCAACCAAAAAACCCCAAACAAACAAAAAAAGATGATCTGCTGGAAAAGCAAAGATAAACAAAAGGATGTCTCAGATAATTATCTTTTTTTGAATATGTGCTTTGTCTCAACATTGACTTCATAAGCTAACAATAAAATGCACTCCTACTAGAATTCACAAAAAACCTCAAGTTTTGCTTAAGAAGAGACTTCATGCTTTTCTATTATATTACAGGTAAAATAGTTCATTCTCACCATAGTAGCCTCAAAATATTACAGTGCAAAACATACATTTGATTTTTGAAGTACCTATGGATTTAAATAAAATGAAGGTATAAGCACTTAAGTAAATTACAGTCTTCTGGTGTTCACAAACTGCAAGATGTGCAGCACATATGGACAAATTTAGAAGATCCTATGTAACTTACTTTTGTCATGTCATATCATCCTAACAAGACAATTTTAACAATTAGACACTGTTGTAAATGAACACCTATAGCACTTTTTTTCCAACCTGGATTTAAAGTGGAATTAATTTTGTGGCCTTCAGAGGACCTCACCTTTCTGCCAGCAAATAAAAGAGACCAAGGCTGTTCACTGACAAGTGAGGAGGAGATAGAGAATAGGCAGCATCATCTGAGTTTACGTCAGAGGCAGCATGCCTGCAACTATAAGTGAGTAGCAAAACCCCAAGTGATCCACAATTGCATGAGTGGTGTAATTTCCTGTAGAAACACTGCTGTTGGTCTCCCCATATGGTCACCTTGCCTAATCACTTCATTTGCCTGCTTCAGCCATTTGGTGAGATAAAGAATGAGGCACAAAGGGGTGGCAAAGTATGGTGGCACCAAGGGAAGGAAAATTAACTGAAGATATGTGATGTTAACCTAACAAAGGTAAACATACAGTATTGCCTGTGCCCTTATTTTGCCTATGAAGGCCTGGTATATGAAGAGGTACAGCCTCAGTGCAACATAATGGCTCTGACAGACTATCCCAGTGCAATTAGATGTGCAAAGTTGGGCTTTTCCCCAGTGGTAACACAACATTTTAGTGATGGCATCTCTTAGAACTCTGTACTAAGAAACATCATTAGGTAGAAACTTCTGTGTGCAGATATGCACATAAGCTACACACATGGAGACTATGAGAATGGAGAAGACAACACACAAAAATTAATATTAAACAAAATCTATTAGGACCATTATCAGATTATGATGCAAAATGAAGACTACTCATCTACCACTTCAGACAGACAATTCATTTACCCAGAGAGGTTCTTAGCATTAAAAGAAAAGCAGCGAGTAGCAATCTCAGAGCAGCTCACTCCCCTCTTGAAGGGCACAAGCAAGTATGACTCTATGGCAGAGTAAGGCCTTTAAACTCGTTAAATACTTTCTATGGGCCAACTGGGTGGCTGAGCCTTCAGGGCAAGGCATATTACAGGCTAGCACGGAGTGAGCAGCTCATTTTCAACCTGAGCTGTGCCTTTAAAGTGGTTCTTTTGTCCTGTCTGCAAGATGAATGCAGTTTGCTGTAACTGAGTTTCTTTAGCCCAGTTTGTACAGGTATGGTGGCTGGCGATATCTGCAGCTAAGTTTTGTAAGGTACAGTTCCTCTTGAAGGTACCTCATATACTAGTGTAAGTGGTAAGTAAAATAAGAAGAAAATGATGACATTCTTCAAGAAACAGCTCTAGGTCCTTGAAAATTATTATTTCAGTTTGCCTGCAACTGTAAAAATGAGTTTCAGGTAATAGCTTTTCTTTTATATAGTAAATGATAAATGAGCATTTAAACATTGACTCATCCACCAACGAAGATATAAAGAACATAAAAACTCACTGTGCTAACAGGGAGTATGAGGACTAAAGTCACCTGATTTTTCAACCTGGTGATTACACCGTTAAGATTGTTCATTTGTCTTTACTTCCACTCCAGTGTTCCAAAAAAGTATGTGTATTTCCACCAAAGACAATCAACCCTTTTATCTTCTGCCATTTATATTTCTACTCTAACCCCCACAAGAGTCTCTGTTCAAAGTTCATGGGTCTTTTATGACCATCAAGACTGTAACTGGAATATTCTGACCTCAGGATATCTAGAAGAGAGCAAAAATACCACAATAAACCCTCCTCCAGTGTTCCTCATCACTCAGCATAGGATTAAATACCCTAAGAAAAAAATATATGAAAAAAGAGTATTATCCACTCTAATTACCAAGAGCAGTTCACACAATCAGCTCCTCTTTTTGTCTCCACGTGACAGGAGCAAGAAGTAAAATCATTATGTTTGGCCCAAGATTTTTCAGATGGGGAGGGGGGGAATCTAAGACAAAATAATAGATTATGAGGAGGGAGTTTTATTATTATTATTATTATAAATATGAAGGCTTTCATTTTCCTACAAAATACATTTCCAGAGCTCTGTAGTGAATACCGATATGAGAGAATTTGGATAGTACAAACAGAAGTTCACCTCACAGTAATTATTATTTAACAGGTCAGCTGAATGTTAACATTTCGAGAGCCAATCTATGTTCATGGTGAGTCAGAGGCATAATTTCTTGGCAAGATTTTATTTTGGTTGTCTCCTGAATTATGAAAAGAAACCATAGGAAGTAAGCCACTAAATTTTACTGTGCTTCAGTAAAGGAAATCTTACACTAAGTTGCTGGAGGCTTTTGGCTGGGTTTGTTTTATTTGAGACAAGAATGAAATTACTCAGTGTAATAGTGCAGCCTGAATTTTATGGGTCCTGTATTGATGTGTAAAATATGTTTCTTAGATTTCCCTCTATCTACCCCAGACTTGTTTGCCCAAAGTTAGTGCAGCTTTCCAAAACAAGTCAAGATCTTAGCTAATTTTAGCAAATACATGTTTTCAAGTAAAAGCTCACCTTTTACATCTTGTTCTAACTCTTTGTCAATTTTCTGCAATAAAATGGATTCCTCCTACTCAAATTCTTGGCAAACAGACAACGTTGCTGTAAGTTTGGGAAGTGTCCTGCACACAGTGAACACTACTACAATGAAAACAGATGAACTGTATTACATAGATATTTAAAAATAGAAATTAACCTTAGAAATGCTCATCAACCTGTTCACTGGAAAAATTTAAAAGAATTAATCAATGCTGAAGTCAGAAAGTTATTTGGTTTAGGGATGTGATTTTTTACCCTCTCTGTTGACTGATGGGTGAAGAATATTGAGCTCAAGAATTTGGTGAGACTTGCTTTGTAGCACTCAAAATCTTCAGAAAATAGTTGGCTGCAAGTCTTTGTAAAAGCTACGACAACCTATAAATGGTTTCTTGTGATCTGAATACTTAAATAAAAATAGACCAAGGATGCCGGAGAGTGTGTAAATTAACTAGGGCATTCAATCACTGGTATTCCAGCAGAGTAATTCCTTAATTGGAGTGAAAGTATAAATGAAGTATAGAGTTAGCATGAAAAGGGGCAAAAGCATAGTTCAAAGGAAAATGTGCTCTGTAACATCTACATGCAAACTCTGTCATTGCAGCAAAACAAACATGGCATGTTTGACAGTAATGCAATACTTCCAGCTTAGTTTGTCAAACACTTTCAATGCTGGATTTAAGATGCTTATAACTTTGCCAGATTTCAATAATTTGGGCCAAAATACCCTCAAAATGAATTTTTAACTAAAGTTTAAGCAAAACAGTAGGGTTGTTTCTCAAATTATGCTAAAGAGAAAATGTTGACATTGCAAACAAATCCAAAAATTTCTCCAAATCCCACCTGCATTTCACTGAGAAATATGCTTTCATGCTTTGAAACACTGATCTAAGTTTTTGCTGATAAGTTGTTGTGAGATCACAATTTTGTCTTTTGTTTTCTCTAAAGGGGAGAAAACAGAGGAGGGGGAAGAGAAAATTAATAATAAGGTTTTCTTTATTGAATGAAACTTTAGACTTGGTATAAAAAAATTTCACTGAAGGTTCAGCATGCCTCAAGGACATTCCAGTCAAGGGCTGCCAGGGCAGTACAAAATGGCAGTGCCCCATCAGACCCTTCTCCCTCGCTGCCCAGGTTCAAGGACTGACAGCAGGGAACTTCTGTTTTCCATACTGTTTCCTCTTGGCTCTCAACACCCCAAGAGTATTGTGCTGACCAGAAAGGTCTCTGTGTAGCCAACATTGCACTGAACACTCCCTGGAAGAGCTACCTCAAAGTGAGAGCTTAGGCTGAAGCATAGGCAAATCCTTTTAGCTACACCCTTGCCTCATCCACTACAAAAGAGAGTGTGAGCCAAAAGCAGACTGGACATGTGGCTGCGGGCACGGGGATCACCAGCTCTATTGAGACAGACATCTGTGGTTTCGACAGCCTTAATTATGGCATTTCTTGCCTTCAGAGTGCTTAACTTTGTAACCTTAGCATTCTTCCAACATGGGTTTTAAATGTAACACCATATTTGCATTCGGAGATGAACAGCCACCATCCCACCACCGTGTTTCCAGCTCTAGTCACTCCCATTTTAAAAGATACACCCTAAGGACTGACATACATAATTCAGGTTTTGGATCACAGTAACCCCTATGTAACCTCCTGTCTCAGCTGTCGAAGAAATTGACCTTTCTCAGTTTAAAGGTGTGTTCTCATAGGAATTCTCTCAAAGTGTAAACATTTTTAACATACATCCAGGAAAAACAATATTTGAAAATCTTTTGAACTCCTCCTCCAGGCTTCTGAATATATTGTCATTACTAATGTTGGGGCTACCTAAGGTCTTCAATCACTTGTCCAAAGGATAAATATATATATATGTGTATATATATATATCATATCTTCTATAGAGAAATTAAATAAATTACATACATTTATTAAACAATTCAATAAGTAATAGTCTTTAAGAATTCCTTGAAATGTAAACCTGCATTGCAAGCCCTTTATGTGAGACAGCTTCCACACACAGTCTCCTTTTACAGATTACACACACAACCTGAACCATTGGGCCGTTTATCTAAGGTTGAATGTAGTATGTAATTATATGTTATACTGTGATTTCCAAAGTGCTGAGCTTTGGAAATTTTTGCTTATTTTGAAAATAAGACCTAAATATACAAATAAATGGCATGGAAGTAGTGCTGGATATCACATGTGGGACATGGTAACCCCGGATATTCATACACCCTGGGAGTGAAAGGCTGGAGAGTGGCCCTGCAGGAAGGGATCTGGGGGTTCTGGTTGGTGGCAAGCTGAACATGAGCCAGCAGTGTGCTCTGGCAGCCAGGAGGGCCAACTGAGTCCTGGGGTGCATCAATCCCAGCACTGCCAGCCGGTCCAGGGAGGTGATTGTCCCGCTTCACTCTGCACTGGTGTGGCCCCATCTTGAGTACTCCGGGCAATTTTGGGTGCCACAGTACAAAAAAGGACATAGAGCTACTGGGGAGTGTGCACCAGAGGGCTACGAGGTTGGTGAAGGGTTTAGAGGGAAAGCTGTATAAGGAGTGGCTAAAGGCGCTTGGGCTGTTCAGCCTGGAGGGAAGGAGACTGAGGGGAGACCTCATCCCAGCTTACTGCTTCCTCACTGGGGAAGGAGGAGGAGCAGGAGCTGACCTCTTCTCTCTGGCAACTGATAAGGCCTGAAGGAATGCTAGGAAGATGTGCTGGGGGAAGTTAAGTTAGATGTCAGGAAAAAGTTTTTCACCCAGACAGTGGTTGAGGAATAGAACAGGCTCCGCAGGGAAGCAGTTATGGCACCAAGCCTGCTTGACTTGTAGAAGCATTTGGGTGACACTCTCAGGCACACGGTGTGGTTCTTGGGGTTCTCTACACAGGGACAGGAGCCGGTCTTGATGATACTGATGGGTCCCTTCCAGCTCAGCAGATTCTATGATGCTAAGTCTTTCCCTGCATATACCCCATAGCACAATAGTTTTGGTTATCTTATACCTTCTTTCCTCTATCTGCACTTATTTTGTACTCTTCCTAAATTTCTATTTAAACTCAAATGACTTTCAGTGACCAGGGTGATTGAGAGACCTGAGTTATTCCATACAATGCCCAAGCAGGGAATCAAGTCATGCTGAGCTATATGTGATCATCAGAAACAGAGTCTTTGAGAGAGCGACTGTTCTCAGGTAAAGCTTAAGCTGCCTTTTGCCAGTTCCTACTGACTGTGGGGAGAGCCCACCCTGATTGTATTCCTACCTTGGGCATTACCGAGGTAACAAAAACCACAGGAAAAAATCCCACTCTTCATCAGTGGGAAGGACAGTGATTTCACTGAGCAAGCAGAGTGCAGAAATGATAAAACTCACAGGGAAATTCTGCAGACTGTGGAGAGGTGAGCAATCCACAGGGAGAAAAGCCTTAAAGTTTCTCTACACGAGCCTCTCTGCCCTGACACAGCATATTGTTTTTGTCACTTTCTCCCTTTTGCTAACATTTCATGTGATGAAATGTTACACAACAGTTAATGCTGGCTGCCTTAAATCCCCTGACTGTTCCTCGGGACTGTGCTGCAACAACTGGGTGTAACTACAGCCACCAGGTTCCTCAAGCCATCTGGAAGCTTTGCAGCTCTGCTAGCTTAGATGGCCATTGGTGTTCGTTAGCTCATGATGAACATTCCACGTAAACTTTTCTTACAGTCACAGACCAAGCAGAAGGAAGACATACCAGCTCAGAAGCTCTGATTGCAAAAAAGACAATATGAGTTTCTGTTCCCTCCCTTTGCATTCCACTGCTTAAAAATAGTCTATGATCTTGTAAGAAGACATCTCAGTCATATGGAAAACAAAAACATATTAACCTTTCCTGATTTAATGAAAAGCCTTAAAAAAAGTCCTATTAATAAAACATCAACAATAATTATAAATAAATAAAATCAAGTAAGACTATGCTTAAATCATCTGAATTTCACAAAACTTCACATGTATTTGGGTTGGAGAAGCATGGGGAGAGGAAACATATCCACAGAAAGAAGGTTGGAGATACACTGTATTCCTAATTGTGTCTGCAGTGTATCTGCTTGACCTCAGCCTTCCTTCACTAGACATAGAAGCAACTTCCAAATCACACAAATTCAATTCTAAGGAAGAAAAAAAACAAAACAAAAAACCAGCACAATCAAACAAACAAAAAAAAAAACAAACAAACAAACAAAAAAAAAACCAAAAAAAAACAAAACAAAACCAAAAGCAGACAATAAAAAAGAAAAAAAATAAATCATACCCAAGCCCCTCAACACACAACAGATAAATTATCACACAATACAGAAGAAGTTTTTTAGACATGTTCTTCTTGTCTCTTCTCTGAAAAAAAAAAACCCCAGGTAATTGCATGGAACGAGTCAACACTACTTCAAACAAATCATGCTCTGTTGAAGCATGGAGAGGTTTTCTGGAACTTCTTTGAGTTTGACTGATCTGATTTTCACTTGACAACAAATACCTGTAAGTGTAACATGTTTAATAGCATTATGGCTTGGCTGCACTGAACCTGCTCTTCAGCAAGCCCTTCCTTCTCATGCCCCTTTTCAAATAAATATTTGTAACTTTTATCTTGGAAATTTTCAGGTTCACTAAGCAAATATAGTCTCTGAACACAGGATTCTCTGTCCTTTGTTTATTACAGATCATCTCCCTAGTACATTACTTAAAAAGACTGAAAGATTAAAAAAGGAAATAGTGTGATGAGCTTCCAGCTATAGCTCTTAAAAACAGACTACCTTTCCAAGTTTTTTTTCCTTGAATAAACTGAAATAGTCAATCCACTTAAACTGTTGGGTCATGTCCATCACTGGAAGAAATGTATTTCTGTAAAAAGGAAGTATAAGTTTTGTCACAGAACATCAATACTAAAAATCAGCGGGCAGACTGCTTGGGTGAAACACTAGATCTGCAAAGTCAGTAGCACAAGTTCTATTTACTTCTTCAGAGAAGCCTCCCCAAGTCCTCTCAGATGACATTAAACTATAGATATGCTTCAGGCACCTTAGAGGTATAAGAAAAAAGAGAACACGTCAGTGTTTTTTTCACAACACTGAGTGGCAAAACACAGTAATTCCTGTAAAAGCCTGAAACATTAAAAAAACCCTACAATTTTTAAAGGATACACTGTTAATGACATACTAGCTACAGGTACAAATCTACATTGTCATTGGAAAAAAATATTTATCAGTATCTGTATCACCCACTACAGTATGTCCTGAAGTGCCTCAGCTTACTTCCAGGGATGGTGATTGCACCACTTCTCTCGGCAGCCCATTCCAATGCTTATCTACTCTCTCAGTAAAGAAATTCTTCAGATCCTCAGATCTAGTCTAAACCTCCCCTGGTGCAACTTCAGGCCATGTCCTCTTGTCCTATTATTACTTATTTGAGAGAAGAGGCCAGAACCCACCTCCCTGCAACCTCCTTTCAGGTAGTTGTAGAGAGCAACAAGGTCTCTTCTCAGCCTCCTCCAAACTAAAAATTCTCAATTCCCTCAGCCTCTCCTCACAGGACTTGTTCTCCAGACCCCTCTCCAGCTTGGCTGCCCTTCTCTGAACTCACTCCAGCAGCTCAACGTCTTTTTTGAATCAAGGGGCCCAGAACTAAACACAGTACTCAAGATGCAGAATCTGCTGTTTGGTCAGGGCTTTGTAACTGTCTTTCTATGCCCTTGAAATGATTTAATCCAATGAGCCAATATGACCAAAAGTTTCAGCAGTCCAGTTGATGGATACACTAGCCATGTCTAATTAAAATATGGTGGCCACCAATGTGATTTAAACTCAATTTTTCAGGAAAAACATTTAGACCTGGGCCTTTGCTCCAAAACCAAGTTTTTACAAAATATTCTCCACAAATATTATAAGCCAAATTCTACTTGAAAGACCAATGACCTGCAGACGTACTCTGTATTTCCAGGAGAAACCTGCAAAACAGTCTATGAGCTGCTGCTCTTTCAATGACAGAAAGTACAGCCCAAAGACCATAGAGCCACAGCCATGATATTAACAACTATTATGCTACTCTATCAGACACTATACTGAGGCCTTGCAACAATCACTTTGCCATAGAGCTTCCTTTGGTGGGATGCAGGATGAAATCACTCCAGCCAAGAAGAGATCTATAGAGGAAAGTTGCTCTTCCAGACTCACATGACAAATGAAATGCTGGAGCATGACTGCAGCAGTAGCAGTATCTAAGATATATATATATAGGTTTAAACACCTAGTCTATTGTGCTTCAGTGCACCTGACTGCCATCTTTCAAACTGAAAACAAAACCAGGTAGTGAACTTGGAGAGTTTCACTGCTGAGAGCTTTCTGTTGAGGCATGAAGCAGCATACCAGGTTTAACCATTAAGCTCCAGAATTTAAGCCCAATTAGGTATTTAATTGCGGTAATTCTGTAGGAAACAATGTTGCAACATTGTGTCACCATTGTGGTAACAATGTATTAAAACTCAGGGTTAGGCATTAATAGCTGGGAAGGTGATTTTACTTTAAAAGGAGCAAATTTACACATTGCTCTCCAATCACACTGCCAAGTACTAGGACCCCTTTTGTACCCTACCCATCTGCATTGCCACATCTCAGAGGCTAAGAGTAATGTATGTAGAAGGTATGTACAAAATAATTTTAGAAAATAATTTACCCTTACAGTCTATGTTTGTCTCCAAGAAGCAAATAGGACAGAAATCAAAGGTATAAGAAAAAAAATCTGAAGAAGGTGCAGAAAAAAAGATAGATATCAAAATAAGGGCCCCAAAATTCATCCTAACTGCCTATGTATTATCAAAATAACCATGGAAGATAAACAAACATGCTCCATTCCCTAAATTTTCATGCAAATTTCTTCTGCTCCAGTTTGTATCCCTGTATTTTCTTTATTTCTTCCCTTTGCTCTCTTTCCTATTCTCTGTCCATCTCCAATCCTGCTGCTTGAATTGATACCACTAGCAGCACCACAGCTGAAAAAAATATGCACCAAATAATCACTCACAGCCTTCTCTGTATATGGGCCCCATGTTTAGTTAAGTCTGAATAAGACCTGATCAGCCAGAAATACAATCTCTTACTGTACACAATTGACAGTCACCAGGAAAGACAGAACATGGGTGCCATAAGCTGGCCCGTCAATAATGTGATATACCATTTTGTGACAGATGTGAAACACACATCTGTGCTTCAGATGTCTGAAAAACAAAATGCAGTTGTATTGTCTCTATATGCATCCATAAATACAGCAAGGAGGCACAAAGTCACTGAAAGTCAACATCTGCATGTACAAGAGTATAACTTGGCTTAAAGTATTCAAATAATTATCCACACAGAGCTATATTTTCTGGTTAATATTGTCAACCAGTTTCAACCTTGCTCTTTGATGTATGAAAAGTCTGAATGACCTGGGCATTGACAGTGTGTATGTATAGACACAGCGACATGTACACAGAGCTGAGTATTACCCTTGCTTTTCATATCTGAGGAAAAGGACCCAAGAGAAGCTCCTCTACAGATTTTAGAAGCAGACATTAACATCTGTACAAATAACTTCTTTTCTCAGAAGCCAAACTGGGAAGCAGCATTGGCATCCTGGATTTTAACTCACGAGTTTCATACTAAATTGTTTTACCTCTCTTGCTTTATTTCAGTACTCTTGGTCCTCCTTTACAAAATTTGCATGTGTCTCCATGCAACTAACTTTGACAACTCGAGTAGTTTGATTCTGATTTTAAATCAAAAGGATCATGTTTTAATAGTTGATTTTGTTGTCCTCTCCTAAAACTTAAGCTACTAGCAGCTGTAACTTTCCTTCCCTATAGTTCCTTAACTTTAATGACAATTTTAGATTAAAATTAATTCACATTATTAAATAAATTGGAATATTAAAAACATAACTATTAAATGATAAAAGCAATGTAGGTATTTTAGATGAAACACAAAGTTTTTAATTGAAACACCAACTTTAATTTGCTCCTAATACAGGAACCTTCACTTGATTGATTCTACGAGTGTTGCTGATATATCTTGTTATAGTGGCCTGAACTGCATATTAATTAACAATTTGGGTAATTAAAATGTTTTTATCCTTTAAAGATATTAGAGACGGAGCCAAATATCTATGACACGTGTAAAATTATGGCATCCAGCACTGCAAGAAATTTGATGCAGAAATAAAAAATAAAAGCCTAGATGGCTACTATATACTTTGAGGCCAGTATTTTAGCTTACTTCCTGTATGATATGTACAAGCTGACTTGACTAACAGAGAAATCTGTTGTTCATAAGGATATATTTGATGTAATCTTTACAGCTAAAAGTAAACTAAGCCTCCTCCATGTTTACAGGAAATTCACAAACATTTGCAGCTTCTGTGGAAACTCAGTATTTCTATGAGCTCCAAAAAGCCATTATCGGTGTGCAGAAACATATCTGTCCAGCACTGCTTTCTCACCTTTCAAGAAATTAAGAGCTCCTTAGTGTACCTCAGCAACTCACACATTTTTTTTCTTCACAAATATAATGTCCCAAATCCCACCTTTCTCACAATACTAACACCAGAAATACATATGCTGTCACTATAGTAACTAAAAACATAGTCTAATTTTTATAATTCACCCTGAGCTGGCCTCCCTCACACCTCACCTTTTGGCCACCCACTTGCTTCCAGGAATCCCAGTTTCTGCCCTGCGCAATTTGGTGCCTTTCACTGCCTCCACAGCTTGAATATTATTGCTCGTTTCTGTGCTCCTTTTCATTTGTCTCACATTTCTTTTTTTTTATTAGTCTTTTTATCATCTTAGAAAATAAAAATATCTCCTTCAGAGATCATCACTTGTACCAGCTGCGGGTGCTGAGGCACGGAGTGCGCTGTGAGGAGGGGCAAGAGCTGCTCCCGCTGGGCCCGGCCGGTTCCATCCGGTTCCAGGCAGTTCTGTCCACCCCACCACAGGGAACAGCCCAGCCCCTCAGCCTGGCCCGAGGCACCTCAGGGGGAGTGGGTTTAAGAGCAGACAACATGGTGCCCAGCAGGGAGACTTGAGGCAAAAAAAATATGCAAGAAACAGCCCTGCAAGACCAGAGGGGAGAGAAGGAGAGGGAGGAAGAGGTGCTCCAGGTTTGAAGCAGGTTCACCTGACAGGGAGGGGTAGAGGTGGTGATGGAGCACATTCCCTACTGGAGGAGCTGTGGCAGCCCAAGCTAGTATACAGCTACAGGAAAAAAAAAAGAAAATGGAGAATATATTCAACTGGTGCACAAGTTTGGTGTCTATTCCAGGTTTATTTGAGATTCTTGTCAAAAAACCCTCTTGAATACCTTGACAACTAGCACATTATACTGTCAGCTCTAAACTTCTGATGAAAAATACATATGCACATAAATTTATTTCACCCCAAGGAGTCTAAAAATATACAGGTGCTGTGTATATTTGGACATAGGTTCTTGTGAGTTCTAGCCACAGCTAGAGCCTTTCTTGTGTACCTGCATGTATTCTGGCTTATGCGAGCTCAGTGGGAACTTCTGCTCTTATTCCAAACAGTTTTCTCAATGAATCACCCATCCTTTGCTACATTTTTCAGGATCTTTAATATTAGCACATTTCAGATATTCCCTAGCACTGTCAAACCACAGCACGTAACATAATTTCATCATTTAAACTTTCATCCCAATCTGACTTCAAAACATGATATTTCTAACATTAGAGCCATTTCTAACATTGCCATAGCCTTAATTTCATGTCTGTGTACCACAAATCTTTTGTTTCTCCTCAACAGGAAGAGAATGGCTCAATTGCAGATCATAGATCTTAAATAACTGGAGTCAAGTTGCAAAAGCCTGTGCTGGCAGGTCAGCAGTTTGAACTCTTTTCTCTACACATCTTCACTTGCCATCAGGTCAACACAAATATTTGAGGACTGAGCACAGCTGTGAACAAAGCAAGCCAGTGCTGGTGAAGGGGCACAGATTCTTTCCTCTCGCACAGTGTGGCTCACATGACAGAGCAAACCACCCAGCTGGTGGGGCTACTGTCCCTTGACCCTCTCACATGATATCCACTTGACTGTGGATCCAGCCCATGGGTCTGATGTCTCCTGTCTGCAGTCTAGAGCTCTAAAAGGCTGACTCACACCCCTCCACATTTTTCATAATACTTCTCATCATTTTAAGTATTGTTTCTTCCAAATCTTGTTCCCTGAGGCCTGATGCTTCCAGGATATTGTTTGCTATCACCTTCTGGCAGAATAGCTTACTCCTCTAGGAAAAGGGTTACGTATATTCCTTAATGTAGCAAAAATTTGGAAGAGTTCTTTCTGAGTAGTGTCAATCAGTATGTGAAGCAGGAAACCTAAAAATCCCTCATCAGTGGCAGAGCACACCGAATGCTGTACTTTCCACAATTTTTATTCATTACTCTGGACAACTTGAGCTACAGAAGCCCAGGATCTATAGACTAGTCACATATAGAAGGATCAGCTAAATGTTGGCAATGACAAAGGGATTTTGTCCCTAAGATACTGTCTGAGAGAAAGCCTTATCTAATACACTCCTGGCTTGGATCCAACTCCTTGTCTTGACTCAGCATCATACTATAAGGACTACACAAACAACAAAATTACTTTGGGATCCCCAGGGTGTGCCTGCACTAGTATTTTAGTTTGGATCAGGAGTACTTTGGAAGCTAACCTGGAGGATAGCCTCAGGAGCATGCCCCATGCATGCTGCTACTGGGAGATAGCTTGAGAGATGTGGCTAAAACAAACACTTAGGTAAATAAATACCTGTAGAAGCAACAATTATATTTCTTATTTTTCCCAGACTTATCATCAATTAAAAGTTAGAAAGAGCAGGAGTATCATACATTTTGTTCTGCTTTAACAAAAAATCTGGACTTCAGGTTCCTGGAACTAAGGAGAAATTCCTTAACTTCCACCAGATGTAGAATACATATTTTCCTTTCAGGGCAGCTGCTGGAGTAAATGTCTGACACTAAACAGTGCATGCTACTGCAGAGGCCTGATTTCATCCAGTCCCCATCCTCTAAAAAAGGTAAACAACCACTGAGTATATATTAATTATCACTAACTGACATTTTCTTATGAGATGTGGGATACTGCGGAGAAGACTGAAAAGACAGGGGAGGCAGAAATTATACTAAACACTACTTTCACTGACCTTGACACTTGCTTTCATATATGTATGACCTAGGTGCCATGATTAAAGAATGCAGGAGAGGCAAAGTCCCACTGCAGCTTTCAAAGCACACTCATGACTTTACAACATCCAGCCACAAGAGGAGAAGGCTACACCTGGATCAAATGGATTCTTCCTGACCATGGTGCAGAAAGTTGATGTAGAATTTAGCCTCTGCCTAAAAAAGAAACTAGACTTGTAAATAGCACAGATCAGGATCCATATGTTTGGAGAGGGAGGAAAAAAGGAAAAAAAAAAAC